>NC_091823.1:7470000-7770000 GCF_038994185.2 Dermacentor albipictus | reverse complement strand
TAACGTTCTAATTGTTTTTAAGATTGCTTCGTGTTTAACGTTATCGAAGGCCTTTTTAATATCCAGGCCGAGGATTGCCTTAGTGGAGCTGGAAGTGTCGTCTACGATCTGGTGTTTAAGCTGAAGCAATACGTCCTGTGAGGAGAGGTTGCGGCGGAATCCTAGCATGGTGTGCGGGAACTCGTCACGAGAAAGTCGGTCACGCGGGTGAGAACTGCGTGTTCCATGACTTTGCCAACGCAAGACGTAAGCGAAATCGGTCTTAGATTATCGAGGGTAACTTGCTTGCCGGGTTTTGGAATCATGATAACGCGGGCCCGTTTCCACGCTTCGGGAAGGGAGCCCCCTCGCCAGCACTCGTTGACGTAGGTCGCGAGGCGGGAGATCGACTCATCGTCTAGGTTACGGAGAGTCTTGTTGGTAACCCGGTCCGGGCCGGGCGCCGATCGGGTGTTTAGTTCGAACAGGACTATCCGAATTTCTGCTTCGCTAAATTCCGCGTCCAATTTCTCGTTTGCGACGCCGTCGTATTCGGCATATTGGATGCTTTCGGCCTTCTTAAAGTAACGATCACGTATTGCGTCGAAGAAGTTATCACCTTTGTAATCTCTTACTAGTCTACGAGTCTTGTGGCCTTGAGCGGCCCTAGTTTCCTCCGGATCTAATAGGTGCCGAAAAAGGCGCCAAGCGCTCACCCCGGCCATCTGCCTCTCGAGGCCGTTGCACGTGTCTTCCCACTGTGCCCTGGATACCTGGAGTGCGTGTTCTTCGATCTCTCTGTCTAATTGTGCTATGCGTTTGCGCAAAGCCTTATTGTGTCTTTGACATTTCCATCTCTTTAGAAGTGCTCGCTTTGCTTCCCACATGTGTAGCAGCCTGCTGTCAATTATCTCAAGGTTCGCCTCGGGCGGAACTTCGCTCGTTGCCGCGTCTACATCCTTTCTGAGCGTCGCGGTCCACTTGTCTATGTCCGTAATCGGCTCATCGCCTCGCCCCGCTTCTTCTCGTTTCTTGCGGAACGCGTCCCCCTTCACAAGTTTGAGTTTACGGCCTTTGCTTACAGGGTTAGTCCCACGACCGCTCGGGCCCGTGCCTATCGTCATCTCGATCAGCATGTGGTCACTTCCTAAATCTTCTTGCGTGTTTTGCCAGTGCGCTGTGGTTACGTTCGAAACGAACGCGAGGTCGGGTAGCGTGTCGACACTCACGCTGTTCCCTCGGCGTGTGGGATCGGCGGGATTCGCGATCAGTTCAAGCCCATGGTCTTGCGAGTCTTCCCAAAGGTGTTTGCCTTTGGGTGTTTCTCGGGCATAGCCCCAGGCTACGCCCGAGAAACTAAATGAAATTTAGTTTTTTTTTTTCAGGAAATGATGTATGAGCCGATGTGCTTCACGCAAGTTTTAAAAGTGTGTGTGCAAGTGATGCTGGTATTTTCCGAGTGCATTTCAGTTCGATTACAATGTTATTTCTCTCCTTCTTATATGTGAGCACTGCCTACGTATTGCCTTGGTTGCTTCGTATGCGCGAATTTCTTGCTTGGTTGTCTGTTCTACAAACGCACCACCTCCTACCCCCCTACTGAAGTTGCCTGGGACAAGCGCAGCTATATGTATAAATGAGAAATAAGTTAGTCATCTGCTCCGCACCTTTTTTGTAGTCAGGAGTACCCGTCGCCAAACTGCAGTGTATTATGTCCCTTAAAGTAAATTTACGCATGAATGACGCAGTTATACAGGGCGGCATATGGAGAAATATTTTTAAGACAACATAACTAACTATGTGCATTCGATTTTCTTCATGGTTTATTAACACAAAAGGGCACTGAAAAAAAAATAGGAAAAAAAAGCTCTGAATGAGAAGAGCAAAGAATACGCTATATCTCGCAATAAAATAAAACAACATGGTACTATATAAATATACGTGAGGCAATATTAATATTACCTTCTCAAGTTTCTCTTTAAATGAGGTGACTGTAAAGATAATTTGCTGCCACAACTTTAAAAATTGAGGTTTCCGCTGAGCAAATGTCCCGTAGTTCTGCGTGCGATGCTGAATTTAAAGTTCCTACGAGGGAATGCTAAATCTGTCTATCCGTGTTCTTCGTTTGCGCAGGTTCACGAGTTGCACTCAAGGAGGAGAAGAAGTGCTACGATGAGTCCACCGCCTGACTGTAATGAATACTTCTAGAGGAACACGCTGTTCTTCAAGATGACATGGTTATTTCCAATTGTGGTGCACTTGGATTTATAACACATTACTTCTCACGGAAAAAAAAATCAATAAACTTATCACCCTGTGGCTTCGTTCAGTTTGTCATCCATCTAGGTTTCTTCTTCGGCTTAAGGAGCTAAATAAAGAACCCAGAGCTATGAGCCGTGCGCAAACTCTGACTTACCCACACAATTATTACGGACTTTTTATTTTTTGCGCGATATACGAAACACACCTCGTAAAACAAAGCGAGCGAGAAAAAGCGATGGACGATGCTGGCACCGTGTAAGTAAATTCTCAAGAGGCTTGTGTGCGTGCATCCGGTGTGACTAAAGCCGTCAAGCTGATCCATGGATTCGGTAAGCTATTACCACAGAACAAAACAAGATAATGAGGTGAAACGAAAATAATCGAGAAAACGTTTTACTGAATATTATGCGAGTGATAAACGCCTTACCCCTAAATTTGAAGTGGCACTGAGAGTTGTGAAATTGTCGATAAAAGCGCAAACGTACTGACCAACGCTACTCAGAAAACTTTTGAGATCTGTGCATCATTGATGTGGAAAACTGCATATATAGAAGCAGTAAATTTTACAGAGAGATAGTCTGGTTCTGGTCTTTCGCGATACTTATAGTGGTTTTTGAACATACATCCCTACACCTGATAGCAGGAAGCTGACGAAGATTTCACAGATCTGTGCTTGGCGTTCGGAACGTTGTGCGGGGCACTGCGGCCGCAGTAATAAATGCGCATACATCATGAGCATCTCAGCCCACCGCGGTTGCTTAGCGGCTGTGCCATTGCGCTGCTAAGCACGAGGTCGCGGGATCGAATCCTGGCCGCGGCGGCCGCATTGCAAAAGCGTCGGTGTCCCGTGCATTGGTGGCACGTTAAAGATCCCTGATGGTCAAAAGTATTCCGGAGTTCTCCGCTACGGCCTGCCCCCTAATTAAATCACGGTCTTGGCACATTTATATAACACCCCAGAATTCAATCCAGTCGGGAGCCTTTCATTCACTAAGGAGCGCATCTGCGTGAAGAGTGCAGCGAGAAGTGACATGACGTCATGTGCGGACGTAAAACAGCTCGTGAGCTGCAAGCAGCCAATTTCTTATTTCAACTGGGATTTGTTTTTCGCGAAATCCTGGAACAGGCAGAAAAGAAAAACATGCAAGGTCGATCCATGTTTTAAAGCAGGAGACTACCGACCGACACTCTATTTGGAGCAAATGCGTTCCAACCAATAATCACGTCACTGGGCATTAATAACTAAGCCATAAAAAAGTTCGCGCAAATCAAAGAGGAGCATCAATGAAATCATACTCGATAGTAGGAAAGCTTGTGAATGCCTTTCTGATACAGACGATGAGCAAGACGAGAACATGCAAGGTGAAAAGCAGGAGCCAACGTTTCTACAAGTGGACTTCTTTTTTCATGGCCTTGAAAAAGACAAGTCCACTTGTCGAAACGTTGGCTCCTGCTTTCGCCTTGTTCTCGTTTTGCTGATCGTCTTGAACTTCCATCTGCCACCTTCCCCGGGTTTTCCCTGGACTTATGATACAGAGGGATTCTTTTTTAATGAAAAACGCCTTGAAAGCCAGCCGATCCGCATTGCTCTCGATCTTGCTCTGAAATTTCTTTCTCAGTCATCCGTACGTGCAGCTAATAGCACATGCGAACAGTATACATATAGGCGGGTTACCTTTGGCTACTAAACTGTTGATACCAGCATTAGTTATTGCCTGTTTTGAGTTTGTGCTTATTTCAGCATTTCGCACTTAGATACCTTGTTAGAATGCAAGGCCAACTATCCCAACAGCCAGTTCTTTTTATGATGGCGGCACCGCTGAAGGCCATTAGACCAGGAGGACGAAAGTCTACGACAGCCACGTCCGAGCGAGCTCGACTTGAGGCCGCACACCTGATTACTGCCAACGACTTTGTCGTGGACGATCAAAGAGGTGGCAGACAGCGTCGAGTTCGGCGTATTTGCTGGCTGTGCGGAGATAGCGTGGAAGCGTAAAACCGCTGCAACTCTTACTGCAGGAGATCAGGATCCAAATCGACAACTGACGCAGCCCTTTGTTATGTATCCGCCTAATAAAGGTTGCATAATTGTGCGAAGTTTCTATCATTGTTCGAACCGTGAATAATGGCTGGAACGGAAGTGTAAGTAATTCTTGATAAAATGTCGGTGTCATCCTCCTAATCTATACATCGAGCAGTACCCAAAGCAGAAAGATTGTATGTAATTGAACTACCATAGACCTGAGGCAAACTGCGGAACGAGTGCTTCTCCCGTATGGTCGACAGTATGGTACAGCGTGAAGCAGGACAGCTGGGGACACGTCCCAAGCTCCAAAGCCACTATCATCCTGTGTGACCGCGAAAGTGACTGCAAATCGCTAATAGTATTATTTCTCAGTCTCCCCCCTCTCTCTCTCCATATATATATACATTGTGCAAAGAAGTTTCCTTTTCTCGAAAAACTGTTAACTCTCACATTTCTTATCATTTAGATTCTAACATAGTTGACCACACCACAGAATATAAGTACTTAGGAGTGGCCCTTACGCACAACCTTTCATGGACTAACCACATAATCTCCATTTCAGCTAACGCCTCCAGATCCTCAGGATTTCTGCGCCGCAACTGAATAACTGCGCCTTCACCACTAAGAAAACTAGCTTACATAAATATTGTACGGCCACAAATTGAGTACGCGTCTTGTATATGGTCGCCTCATCAAAAATACCTCATAGAACTCCTGGAAAGCGTCCATAATAGAGCGAGCCGCTTCATTAAAAAAATTATAGTAACCAGTCAAGTGTAACCCAAATAAAAGTAGGTCTTTCGTTGCAACCACTAACTACTCGCCGTCTTCACGAGGAGGAAGGCTATGATAGGAATATCGCATGTCAAATCCGATCCATTTCAAATGCCAAACAAAGGTACGCCTCAAGGAGCGATCATCTCTCCTCTACTTTTTAACATCGTAATGTGTAGACTTGCGCGGACCCTAAACGGTGTCCCGCTACTGGGTTATACTACTTACCCGGACAAGATCACCCTTTGGGCCACGCACGGGTCCCTAGCATAGAAGGAGCAGACCCTCCAAGAGGCAGCCACTGCAGTTGAAAACTTTGCCAGGGCCAGTGGTCTCAGCTGTGCTCCCGAAAAATCGGAGATAATACGCATCCACGGGAAACGATATAAAAGTAATGGGAACATAGAAATTTCAATCGAAAATCAGCAAATCAAAGAGGTCACTGTTGCTCGGATCTTGGGATTCTGGGTTCAGAGGAATGGCAAGGCCAGCCACACCATCAATTTACTAAAGTCGGCAACAAAACAAGTGACAAGGATGATTCACAGAATCACCTTCCACAAACAAGGCATGAAGGAAAGCGACACTGTCCGTGTAGTACAGGCGCTCGTTATCAGCAAACTAACATACAGCCTCCCTTTTCACACAGTCAAAAAGAGTGAGGAAGAGCTGGTTGACACTATTATCAGAGGTGCCTACAAGGTGGCCTTGCGCTTACCGGTAAGCACCCCGACAGATAGGCTCCTTGGTCTTGGTGTATACGACACCTACGCCGAGCTCAAGGCGGCAACTTTAATTGCACAAAGAAGCCGACTTAGCCACACGAGATCCGGCAGAGAGATCCTGGTGAGGGCGGGTATTCCACCACACCCCCCAAACTTGGATGGGCTACTGGTGGATATTCCCGGTCCCGTCCGAAGCAGGATCTCAGTCACTCCTGTCCCGAGAAATATGCACAAAGACAGAAACCAAACGCGAAGAGAGGGTGAAATGGCTAGGCAAACAGTCAGAAATAATGAGAATACCGTTTATGTTGACGCCTCTCAGTACAACTGGACGTGTGCGGTAGTCACTGTCATAGGCAATGACAAGACTAGTCTAATCTCAAGTGCCTCCCTGATCACGTCCTTTATTTCCAAGGCAGAATGCTTCGCCATCGCATCGGCAATAAAGGACCGGGAACGGACGGGGCCGTCGTACAACACCATCATCTCAGACTCCCAGGAGGCGTGCTGCTTCATTATGAACGGCCGTCTCCCTTTCAAGGTTAGCCACCTCCTGGGAAAGGAACTCAAGAATACGTACAGACTAGGCTGGTGTCCGGGACACGCAGGCCTGGAGGGGAATGAAAGGGCTGACACTCTAGCTCGAGAGCTCACGAACCGAGCGGAGCAACCATCGCCCTCCCATTCACAACCCGCCACTACACGGGAAAGCCGTCGTGACGAGGAGGATAACGATCCGGCACGTATGGCACCACGCGATATTCTTGCCAACCAGTGCGGCATGCGGCAAAGATACGGTGCCCCCCCCCCCCCCCCCCCCCCATCTTGCTAGGGGAAGACGCAATAGATCTTGTCGGAGTTGAGGATGATCGCAGCGCAGGCATCCAGATATTAGAGTTTGAAGACAATCCCAAGTGCTGTCCCCCATATATTGGACCTTGCCGTTGGGTGCGGGAGTTGGCCGAGGTAGAGGAGGACTTTGAGATGAAAACAGGAGGTTTATTTACATTATTTACAGTGAGAGTACAAAGAAATCAACAGTCATAAAGTCATTACTGGCCGGCAGCAACTCGGACGCTGCGGCCCGTGGCAAGAAGCTCGAAACAGATGAATGAAGGAATGCTCCCTTGCTGCTCCCGGTCTCTGGTTTTTAAGCCCTTCGGTGTCTCGAAGTCACGTCACGTTCGGCGAATCGGCGAGCTCGCTCAGGTGGCGTCATTTTCGGCCAATGGTAGGCGCCCGTGCGATTGTGTCACACCCGGCGCCGGGGGTCACTCCTTGGGCCCCAATTGTCCGAGGGCTTACTTCTCCCTGCGGTATTGCCTTCCCGGTCTGCAACTGCCTTCACAAAGGCGGATGGGAGGATTGCTGCCAGAGCTTCCCGGTGCATTACAGCCGTCTTGCCTCGGGACCCACGTTACCTGGAACAGTGCCAGGCTCCCGCTACACTTTCGGGAAGAGTAAAGCAGTGAGACAACAGTTCCACATGTGGTGCACGAGGTGGGGGACGCCAACTCGTTTGCACGTGCCGCGCCTCGGGAACGGGGTAGATGTGCTTCTGCGGTCCCTAATTAGCTGTGACGCGATTCGATGTGGTCTGGTGAACTCGAAGGAGGCTCAGGAAAAGGTCCTGTATCTAACAATCTCCGCGGGATTCAAACGGAGGTCTACACAAATTTATTAAGATTGAGCAAAATTTTCCCAACGATGTACGGGCGTGCCTGTCCGTGGTGTAGTGACTCGCCACCGTCTTTGTACCACATCTCATGGGGATGCCAAAATAGACCACCGAATTTAAATGCCTACTTAGTTAGGTATATTCTAACTAACAGACTGGAGCATTGGGAGGCACAACTCGCCAGCTCAGACCCGAAGGTGCAGAAGGCGCTTCTTGGTCACGTTCGGCTAGCGGCAGAAGCCAGAGAAGCCAAGGACTTGGGTCGCCACCCATCAAGCTCCTAATCCCCTATCCCCCTTTCCCCAATTCAATAAAGTTATTCTCTCTCTCTTCTTCTCACCATAATATTTCCTTCTATTATTAATTCATAGATTCATTCACACAGTAGGCCTAACGTTACCAAACCTGCTAAAACCATCCTCGACGTCACTAAGAGTGAGCAATCAGTTCAGCTACACCCGGATTTATGGCAATACACAAGCTTTTAATTTTTCAGCTTTGCTCCATGCGGTCCGCTTATGGAACGCTCTACCAGATACCATCGCTTGCCAATCTAAACACAGTGCATTTCGCTATCTTTGAATCGATCAACATGCCATTTCAACCGTCTAACACGTTTTACCGTCTTTTAATTTCTTTCCTGCATTTTTGTGCAAGTTAGTAAAAAATTAGGATCACTGAATGTCCTTTTAAGTACTGTAGACATGCAAAAATTTTTATAATATTATTACGCCGTTATGGTATTGTGTTTATAGTTTATTGTTATTTCTCTGTATATTGTATTTACTAATGTAGTATTAATTTTCCATGTTGCGTGAATATTGCTTTCATTGCACTGTTGTTTTCTTTTGCCCGATTCCAGATTAATATGGTACCGTACTTCTCCCTTACCGTCATCTCCCTCGAAGGCCTGTAAGGTACATGCAAATAAATAAATAATATATATATATATATATATATATATATATATATATATATATATATATATATATATATATATATATATATATATATATCAGCCTCTATATAAGAGTCTCTCTCTCTCTCTCTCTCTATATATATATATATATATATATATATATATATATATATATATATATATACATACATAGAGAGAGAGAGAGAGAGGTTTAGACGCATGGCGCGTTGCATTACATGATTGGCGCTGTTCCAATAACCTTCTACAGCTAATGCGTGCACAATGCGGGTACCTACACAACAAATGAATATTCAAGAGGACAGTCACGCGCGGTTATTATTGTCACTGCACTCGGGGAGGGAGTTGCTACAGCCGTCACCAAGCGGCCCCCTAAAGCTGAGGCTGCCGGGAGAATAACGACGAAAGAATGGTGCGATGCGAACTATGCTTACGCAAGTGTCTGCGAAAAGGCTCAGGTGTCCCGTCACGTAGGGACAAAGCAATCTCATTCTGCTGCAGCCTCACCGAAGACGTTTCATAACTGGAAACAAAAAGGAATCGGCTTCCCGGCCGTAAATAAGGCCGGCCTGCGTTGCGGGTGACCGCGGTTCTCTGCTCAGCTCAGCGCAGTCTCGCGTGTATCGTTTCCGCGCGTGCTTGAGGAGAATTTTGCTCGTAAGGCCTAATTCCTTATTCGTTGAGTTTTGAGCGTCTTTGGAGCAAGAGAAATTAACGTCACGGTGCCTCGGCGTGGCGTATTACGAGAGAGGTTTATCCTAAATGTTGAAGGTTTGCTTGTAAACACGGAATTCGCGCATTCGTTTGGAAGTCGTCTGGAAGCAGAACGTCACGGACGAAAGTAATTAAAGGCCGAGAAGCTAAATCTGTCGCAAGGCACTCCTTCCGCTCGGAAAACAGCGTGTTGACGTGTGAAACAAAAAAAAAAGGCTCACCCGATTCTTGAAAAGTAAGGGCTTGTAATTTAGCAAATTACGATGTTCGGCTGGTTATGCATAGTTGTGAATGACTGTGGCATAAAAGTGAAGCAGAAGAGACCAAAAGCAAGAACGCCGCGAAGGGACGTACTTGGGTAGCCGCGGCATGGGGACACTGTGCTGGATGGATGTATGCTATGAGCGTCCCCTTTGGAACGGGTCGATGGGTTGCGCCACAAAGATCTTGCTATTATGCTGCCTAATGACCTATCTAGGCTAAAAAAAAGAAACAAAAACATGATGAACTCCAACAACCAAATTTTCTGATCTCCTATTGAAAACTTTGCTTTTGTTCGTCTCCGTTTTTTGTCGTTTCCCTACTTTTCTTCCACCAATCTTCCAATCTCCTTTTACTGTATTGCGGACATGTTTACTTTTCCTCTGCTCCCGCTGAACACCAGGGCTTCAAGGAGGCCAGTGGTGCCTAAATCGACCACTGGGCAGCTGTCTTCACATTCTAATAAAACATGCTCCATCGTTTCCCTAGCTTTACCGCAGCAAGCACATGCTTTTTCTTCCTTCTTATATCTCGCTTTATAAGTGCGTGTTCTAAGGCATCCCGATCTCCCTTCGAAAAGTAATGAGCTTCCTTTGAGTTAACATAAATTGTTGCTTTCCTGATCTCGTGTTTTCCTTTTTAGTAGTTACTCATGGCAGGTTTCTGTGTTGCTTACCCTACAAGCCGCATACTTGCTGGTAAGCTTCCTAGTTCTTTTCCTCCAATGTGAATCAATGTTTTTCCTGTACAAATACATCAACACTCTACCACCCCATTTACTTTCTTCTATATTGGTCAGTCGTTCTTCATAATCAATTTTACTGCGAGCTTCCCTCACTTCAAAGCTAGTCCAGCCCATATCACCCTACACAGCTTCATTTGTAGTCGACCCGTGAGTGCCCAGTACGAGGCGTCCCACTGACCTTTGGTTCTCATCAAGTCCTGATTGTACACCTGATTTAAAGCAAACAACCGCATTTCCAAAAGTAAGTGCTGGAACCATTGCACCTTACCGCATATCCCGGCGCACTTCGCACCTACTGCATCCCCAGCAATGTGTGCTTCATTCCCCTTGCCCTTTACTATTATTGTCTGTTCCTGTGTTGCCACATATCTATCGCCTTTCTTTATCCATATACCAAGGTATTTATATTCTTGTACCCGGCGTATTTTCTGGCCCTGTATTGCCACTGCCTGTTCACTGTTTTCATTGAATACCATAATGCCTGACTTTCTAACGATAAATTTCAAACCTAAATTCGTGCTTTCAGTTCCACAGATATTAGCCAGCCATTGAAAATCACTGTTCTTGTTAACTGGCAACACTATGTCATCCGCATAAAATAAACACCACCGACATTGAGCGCTACCTGGTAGTGGACATAACCGTTTAATGTGTCTTGATATTGCTACGGAGATGTTGGGTGTATAGAATATATATATATATATATATATATATATATATATATATATATATATATATATATATATATATATATATATATATATATATATATATATATATATATATAAATGAGTCTGAGTAGTTAAGATGGCTGACTAGTAACAACACGCAGCAGCCAGCGTCTCGCGATCTTCCTCTCTTCGTTCATCCTTTCGTAACAGGACCCCCGGTTGGTGAAGCGCCATCTCGGCGCATGGTAGACGAAGAACTGCGAGCGAAGTATGGATTCAGCCGCGAAACGTGGACGACGTTAACAGGTGGTGTACTTGAGGATGGATCAAACTCGAAAACAGGCGCGATGTCGAAATTGACGTCGTTAACTTGACGTATGACTTTATAAGGCCCTGTATAGCGAGAGTTGGACCAAAGTTTTGAGAGCCACGAGTCCACGAGTTGAGGGCCACGAGTCTCGACTCGTTGGACAGTCTTTGAACTGATATAAGCCATCCGGCGTGATGAAGGCTGTTTTCTCGCGGTCCATTTCATCAACCGAAATCTGCCAGTAGCCGGATCGAAGATCGATGGACGTGAAGTATTTAGATCCGTGCAAGCAGTCCAAGGCGTCATCGATGCATGGTAGTGGGTAGACGTATTTTCGCGTGATCTTGTTTAAGTAACGATAATCGACGCAAAAACGCCATCTTTGTTTTTCACAAGGACGACAGGCGAAGCCCAAGGGCTGGTTGGTGGCTCGATGACCCCTTTGCGGAGCATTTTGTCCACTTCTGATTGGATGACTCGACGTTTAGCATGCGATCCCCGACAGGGACGCCAACGAATAAGATTCGTGTCTCCAGTGTTTATACGGTGGTGAACGACAAATGTTTGGCCTAAAGATGTCACTGGACGATTCAAGCAGGTGACGTATGTCCGTGGCCTGTGCAGAGGTGAGGTCAGGTGCAATCATTTTTGCGAAGTCATCCGTTAAGGAACCAGAGCTGTGAGCTGCAATTGGTGCTAATAAGCCACTCTCGGCATTCAGACTCTCAATGTCAAATTCGCAACCACTGAAACGCTGGCCAAGAACATGCCGTCCGGAAGCACTTGAGGGGAGAGGCTGAAATTCAGAAGCGGTAGAACGACGTCGTTGTTAGTAACCATGACCAACGTATGCGGAACAGCAACGTTCCGGTTTAAAAGCACGTCGGTAATGGGGCGAAGCACATATTCACCATCAAGAACCTGTGGCTGGGCGGTCAAAGTGACGTAAGTAACTGGCACGGGTGACAGACGCATATCGTGAAGCGAGCACAAGTGCGGTGGGGCGGTGCTCGGAGCATCGGCGAGTTGAGGCAGTTCTAACTGAAGAACGGCTTCATTGCCTGGGACTTCTTCATGGGCCGGTACCCAAATAAAAGTTATTTGGGTACCGGCCCATGAAGAAGTCCCAGGCAACGAAGCCGTTCTTGCGAGCACTCTAGCACCGGGCAACTCTAGAGCAGCCAGTTCCAGGGATAAAAGATAGCATGATCACGTGCAGGGAAATTGTCGATCACTACAAAGCCGAAAGAAGAATCTTTCCGCCTCCGCATCGGTCTCTCTCTATGGAGGACGCTCGCATTTGGCGACGCCTCCAGGGAAACAATTATACATCACCACATTGGATCTACTTAACACAGACGAGGGACTATAACGACGCCCTCTGCAAAATTTGTAAGCAAAAAGGTACGCTAGACCATATAATATGGGAGTGTGCTGGCTCCCCAGGGGCCAAGGAAAACATTGACAGTAGAGAAGCCTCGGAGGCCTTGCTCCAGAGCGAGGCTGAAAACGACCAGCGTCGAGCAATCCGCCTGGCCGTTGAGGCCGTGAAGACTCACCGTCCTCAACGCTCCGGGACTGCTTCGTCCTCCCCCCCTACCTACGTGTAGGTTAAGAGGCGGACACGCCAGCTCGGTGGAACAATAAAGTTTTCAATCAATCAATCAATCTAACTGAAGAACGCCGGTCGCGCAGTCGATGAGAGCAGAATGAATGGATAAAAAGTCCAATCCGAGAATAACGTCGTGAGGGCACTTGTCGATCACAGCAAAGAGAACAGAAGTAGGGCAGCCGGCTATGATTAAGATTGCAGTACACATTCCAAGAACAGCCAGCACGCCGCCGTCGGCCACACGAAGCACTCGAGCAGCTGCTGGGGTGAGGACCTTGTTTTAAACGTCTACGCAGGCTAGCACTCACCACAGATACGTGGGCTCAAGTGCCGACGAGTGCTTGGACAGGTATGCCGTCTATTTTAACGTCTATTACACTTCTCCTTGTGGGCACACACAGAGGATTTGCTGCGGCAGCAGCCAATGCAGCATCACCTCCGAGGGCTGCATTTCTTAATTTTCCGGAAGCGTGCGGCCAAAACCACAGGGGACGAAAGGCGACGTGGCTGCGGGGAACGGGAAGATGGGCGACGTGTTTGCGGTGAACGAGAATGGTGCCCGCGCGGCGATGGTGAGCGACTGTACCATGGATTCCTAGCATAATTGTCGGCGCTGTTAGACTCGGCGGTGGGCGAAACATTGCGGGCATTTCCATTAAAACGGCTCAGGTTGGTCGGCGTGTGAGGTGTTGAGGGCCACGAGTTTCGACAGTATCGGGCGACATGACCAATGCAGCGACAGATGAAACAGATCGGCTGGTCGTCCACAGTTCTCCACTCAGTCGGGTTGCGATAACGCAGAGAGAAGCGTCGAGGTGGAGTGAAAATAGTAGAAGGGCATTGGTTAGCTCTGCGATGGGCGACAGCACACACAGAATGTAAACCAACGTTTTCAAGTTCCTGACGAACAATGGCTTGTACAAGTGGAACTGAAAATGTGGTAGCATCAGGGCTACGCGAACAGAAAGCTGCGGGCGCCATAGCATCCAGTTCACGTCTAACGATTCGAACCACGTCCTCTGATGGCGACGCATGCTGCTGTGTGGGTTGATCTTCACACGTCTACGTTGTGGCAGTATTGGAAAGTCTGGCGAATGGTGGCAAGACGCCTCAGCTCTTGGCCTGCTCGAATTGTCGGCACTCTTTAATGATTGCATCAACCGTAGAGCAGCTTTTGCACATGAGCAGGTTAAACGCGTCGTCAGCAATGCCCTCAAGTACGTGCCCGACCTTCTCAGCTTCTGTCATGTCGTGATTGGCCTTACGACAAAGTGCCAGCACGTCCTGGATGTACGAGACATAGGACTCCTGGGGGATTGGGCACGGGAGGCCAGTTCCTTCTTTGCGTTAATTTTAGGGCCGGCTGGTTTGCCAGACAACTCTGTGAATTTCTCTTTGCATTGGTCCCAGCTGGTTAGCTCCTCTTCATGTTTTCGTTCGACACCTTTGCCGTGCCTCTTATGTAGAACAACAGGTTAGCTAGCATAAGCGTAGGGTCCCATTTGCTGATTCCACTCACGCGTTCGTGCATGGGCGCCCACTCTTCAACGTCGGCGCCATCGGTCCTGCAGAAAGTTCCAGGATCCTTGGGTTGCACAACGACAACCGAAGGTGAAAGCGGCGTAGCATGCGGCGGTGACGTAGGAGGCGGCAACGACGTTGATCCCGAGTGCTCACCATCATTCATGGTGCGGACGGTGATGCGACGTCCACTGCGGAGCTCTGTTTTCACCCGTGACACCCCGCACCTCCACCAATATGTTATGGGGATGTTGGGAGTGTAGAAATAGAAATAGAAATAGTGTAGAAGATTATGTTTACAATATATACAAAATTAGTATGAGTAATTAAGATGGCTGACCACCAACAACCCGCAGCAGCCGGCGTCTCGCGATCTTCTTCCTCTCTTCGTTCATCCTTCCGTAAAAATATTTTCCTGCTTTTCTTGCTGCAGCGCAATGTGCCCAGAAATAAACGAGGAAGTGTTGTAAGGTAACACACTTCGGTAAACCCCACATACCGCGTTAATTCATTCCCTATCAGCTCTGCTGAAGCTTATAAGTACCTAGGAGTGCCTTTAACGCCATCGCCATCATGGCCATTACACATCGAAACCATCTATTCTAAGGCCTCACGCACACTTGGATACCTACGTCACGATCCTAAAACCGCGTCCGCTGACATAAAGAAACGGGCATGCTTGACATACGTGGGACCGAAGGTAAAGTGCACGTAATCAATATGGCATCTATGACAATCATATCTTGCCAATGAAATATAAGCACTACAAAATCGTGTGGCACGCTTTATAACGTCTCAATATTCTCAGCACATCAGTATAACTGTTATAATAGCGACCCTCTCCCTTCCAGCACTAGAATCACATCGCATAATTGCCTGCTTCGTTCCTTTTGTCAGTCGCGTACAAGTTACGCACTGATAAGCCTGCCACTCAGATCGTCCTCAAGATTAGCCCACACACGGCCCAACGCACGCATCCGGGGTCAAACATCGGCAATAAATAGCTCCTTCTTTCCGAACCCACCGTACCTTTGTGGAACACGCTTATTGACACCATATCCTCCTGCTCAGATCGAGGAAAATTTCGCAAACGATTAACCGTCACCGATTAACCGTCACCTGCTCTCAGGCGAAACAAACCCACCATAGCATGTTTTTGTGGCTCAAGGTGGCGTTTGGGTTAGGAATCCACCAAGCCCATGGGTGAGTACGTCCGGTAGCAGGAATGAAGGAAAAATGGTTTATTTCCCAGTAATTACGCTGGCTCCAGATAAGGAAGCCCACTCCATGCAGGAGCATATTAAACGTATAAGTTCACACGAGGACACGTCAGCCCCACCTCACTGCCCCAAAAATCTCCGGATTTAATACCATCGTCTTCCCTAAGCGACTAGACTAGGGATTCTGATGACTGTATCGCGGCCAATCACAATCGCCCAATAGGAGCTAATATTCCCCCCCTATGATATCGCACCATTCCGCCGAACTCAAAAAACAAAAACAATTATGGGGTTTTACGTGGCAAAACCACCTTCTGATTGTGAAGCACTCCGTATTAGAGGACTCCGGAAATTTCGACTACCTGGGGTTCTTTAACGTGCACCTAAATCTAAGTACATGGGTGTCTTCGCATTTCGCCTCCATCGAAATGCGGCCGCCGTGGCCGGGATTTGATCCCGCGACCTTGTGCACCGCCAAACTCCGCGTCCGATGTTGCACCTTGCTTCCGCATATTTATCAAGAATCTGGAAATCTGAGGTCGAAGCCATTCCCACGGTAGCATTAGACGTCGGCCTTTTTCATCAGCGCTGGGGTTTTTTTGTTGACCCGTCGACAGTTTACGTCAACGCTACGTTGACTTCTGGATAGGCGCTGATGAATGGGTGAGGTTTGCTCGTGGTAAACGTCTAATTAATGCCCTCGGCCATGTTGAGACGTAACAGCGGTGTTAAGTTGCTTTTGTACTACTGTAGGCTACTTATATTTGCTATGTTTAGTTTGTTTTTGCCAGTTTTTTTATTGTATCTCATTTGGAAACTAGATGTACGCGCCCCTCTCCCCCTTACATTATGATTCGGGCTCTTAAGATGCAATAAATGAAATGAAAGGAAAACCTTGAAAAGGTAACACGACGTAACGATCACGATTATTCCTTTTATCAGGAAGAAACAGTGGAAAGAGAAGATACCTACACGTAATATAATTTTTTATTCGCACTTTCCGCTAACATAGAGCTGGTCTGAGTAGAAGAAAAACGATAATTTAAGTGTGCTGACAAACGTACGGGACTCAATACTCTGTCTGTTGCCTGTATAAGTAGCTGCGTTAAGCGTATTAAGGAAACCTAACAACTGAGGGCGTTAGGTGAAAGTTGTGCATTTGGCACGAAGGCAAAGGTTGCATACTTTCCTTTCTTGCTAATAAGCCATTAAAAGCGCCGTGCAAGCATCATCTTCCGGTGTGCTTCTCTCTCGAAAAACGAAAGCATGTACGTAGGACTTCGTCGCGTAGTTGTGTAACGGGCGGTGGAATTTCACGGCATCAGACCGCAGGATCAGTGAGACATGTTTCTAATCTCTTTTTCATTAGTCACTATAGTCATAGCAGAAAATAGAAAGAGAGGCAGAGGTTCGACGGCGACGTTAATCATTATCCAAGGAGCCTTTTTATGCCAGCACGCTTCTATACGCAATGCGTCAGCCAATTCGTGAGTTCATTAAAGGTGCTTGCAAACCGCAAATGAAAAAAAAAAAATATCTAAGGTCACTGGAGGCTGGAAGTAGAAAGCAGTTGCCAAGCGTTGCGTGTGACAAGTTTCCGATACCATGACCTGAGCTGGGAATTCCTCGGGGAGACGAGGTGCGGGGGAGGGGGGGAAAGGGGCTTATGCGGCGTACCAGGCGAAAGAGCGAGTCGCTTCTACTTTCAGCTCAAAGCCGATTAGGTGCATCTCGTCAAAAATTTAGGCTAATCACATATGACCGTGGTTCGAGCCATCAGGAGTTGTTGGTGGATGCAGCAGCCTCCGATGGTCTCTTCTCTTTCGATCCGAGGTTCACATTTCCTTCTTTTTCGACGCTAATATTTTTGTGCATTATGGCGCTTTAAGCTCGACTGAGACTCCTTCCCGTCAGCAGCTGGGCTTATGCCTGCCCGAACAAGAGCAACGCACTTCTATAGCTTAGAAATACGAAGAGCAGAAACAGCTTAGAGTTAGCGAGATCTACATCACGTGGTCAGAGCTCTCTCCTTCCATTCTAAGTGGGTATCCAGAGGCTCATTTAGAGAGGCGCTTCGCTTAGAAGAAAAGAAAACAAAATGACGCCAGGCAGGACAGCTCGATATGGCCTGTTTCAATCATTCAGCACCACGTAAGAAGATCAGCGAACGGTAATAATCTTCATCGCATTAGATTCCCCGACAGAAACAGAAGAGCCAGCGAGACGCGACCGGCCCCATTTTTGTGTTACGTGCGATTACCCCGCGCTTCTGGAAGAGCAAGCCGGGAGCACATTTTTTAGTGCGCGTGTACGGCGACGACGCTAGCGCCCATTTAGGAAACATATCACACGGAGCCCTACGGATTTTATTTCTGGTGATTGTGGTTATTTTTCGTCGTACCTTTGACGGTATAAGAAGGCATGTAAAGGGGAGAGAGAAGTCATAGGGGAAAGGCAGGGACGTTAACTAGGCTGAGCCCAGTAGGCTACCCTGCACTGGGGAAGAGGCAAAGGGGATTGAAAGAGAAGCAAAGAAGTTCACAGTTTGCATTGTTACGCACACAAGCGTTCATCACTGAATCAGTGAAGTCAGTCAGTCACAGGCGATCATACAGGCTGGTGCATTCCAATGAATGAATGTTTGATGTTTTATGGCGCAAGGGCCAAGTATGGCCAAAGAGCGCCAGGCTGGTGCATTTCAAGAAACGCACTAGCGCCTTTGTGGCCTTGCACATAGCAGACGCACGAGACCCCGGGCCCAAGATCTCCACTGTGAGAGGACGGTAGTCCGAGCGCTGCAAAGCTGTACGAAGGCCATTCCTCTCCTCTCGTCTTCGCATGTGGAACAGTCACACAGGTGATGTTTGGTCGTTTCTTCGACACCACATCTGCTGCAATTGGGACTGCCCGCCATTCCAAATCATAATGACCAATTAAAGGTGCGTCTGTAGATAACTCTGCATCCATTAGCACGCAGACATGGAACTATATAAAAGCAGTGATGCTGGTGTAATTCGTAGAACCGTTGTATGTCAATAATTGTAATAGAACTGCAGCAAAAACGAGGCCAAGAACCGTTTAACTGTGAGTCAGCCTAGTTGGAACAGATTCATTTTTTAAAAACTTTTTGTGCGCAAACAAACAGTGACGAAGAAAAGGAGCAACACAAGGACATTCTGTCCTTGTGTTGTTCCTCTTCTTCATCACTGTTTGCTTGCGCACAAAAAGTTTTTAAAAAATCAAGAACCGCTGTTAATGACCTCGCGCTCGATCACTAGACAGGTCGAAGTTTCTGTTGTCGTAACGTTTAAGATAGGGTTAGAAGACAATGACTTTCCGCAAGCCTTGCAGCAAAAGCAAGCAAGAAACAAGACTGTGTATAAAACTGCCTGCGCTGTTACTACGCTTTCCAGTCCCGGTTTTGTTGATTACAGCTAGTGGTGGTGGTGCGTTGTTAAATTAAAAATAAATTATGTGGTTTTACTTGCCAAAATCACGTGAAAAGAATGTCAGCTACGCTCGAGCGCTATGGTTTTCACGGAAAGTTCCTTCAAATAATTCCGTCTTAATTAAGTCCTGGAGTACAACCGGTAAAAGTAAACAAGGATTTATCAGATTTCAGGCACATCCCTTCAGAAGTTCTGCAAGGTAGTATTTTGGGACCACTGCTATTGCCGCTTTATGTTAATGAGATCCTCCGCATAAGCAAACTCCCAACTTTTGTCATTTATGCAGCTGACACGTTTTTATTCTTCACAGCCGCACATTTGCTGGATCTTGAGCAACAAGGCTCACATTGTTTACACTCTCTTCTAGAATGGACTAGATACAATTTTTTTAAATATAAACACCGAAAACCGAAAGCTGATCGTTTCAGGCCTCGTCGTAAGCTTCCTTACCTGCGGCCACTTTGTTTGAGGATGGGTTCGTCCCTCACCCAAATAGTTCCAGCAGTCAAAAGTCTAGGTGCTATCTTCAATGAAAATTTGTTATGGAATGAGCACGTGGAAATCGTGGTTAAAAAACCTTCAAAGGCTGTCGGTATTTTGTGTCGGCTGAAATACTTCATGCCGAAGCATACTAAGCAAATGTTGTTTCCGCACTATTTTCTTCTGTTGGCAATTATTGCTTTCTGGTTAGGGGTTCGAAATCTTTTACCAATATCAACCATTTGCATCTCCTTCAAAAAAAGGTTGTTCGAAATATTGTGAATGCTCCACGACTAAAACACACTAAGCCTACCTTTAAGGCAATTGGTATAACCTCCCTTTCCCCAGTTGTACGAAACTTTACTCCTCAGACGGTATAAAGCAAGTGAAATGAAAAGTAACTATTTTATGTTACAGCTATCCGCATTAGAACGGAACGTACAGAGCCCAAGTACTCAACACGAACAAATTTGAAATGATTTGTACCTAAGGCCCGTACAAATTATGATTGTCAAACGTTGTGCGACACTCTCCCGCATTTATTAAACAAGGAATCTCAATTGATGTACGTATAGCTAAACAATACCAACTTTGTTATGTTGTGTTTGTTATCTCAAAGTTTCCTTTTCTTGCTAAAAATGATTTCACGCTGTTTTTGTTCTGATTCTCGTGTACCACAGCCAAGCCTCATCAAGGTGCGTAGGTACGTCTCGTCAAGCCTTCTCACTGGCTTTTTCCTGGTGCACCCAACATCCTTATAATGTTAGATAAACACATTGTTACGAAGAGGAAGCCCGACGCACAAACGTATGAATAACTATTTACATAGGAAAAAAAGTTAGTGGGAAACGCGCAAGCTGGTACAAAAGTGACAGCTCCAGTAGACAGCCTACCACTTCATCTCCCTCATGCGCGCACGGTCCTGTCCAAATGCACCGTAACATAACCCCGGATGCTGGAGCGTCGTCCCGGCGCTTGTTAAAATGAGAGCGAATGAGACGAACAGTATGGCGTTAAGCGGAACACGCGACCGACATCAGTTCGTAGCTGGTAGGACGATGGCGTGTCTTGAACAGGGGCGATGTTGTAGTTTATGTCACTTAATCGTCGTAATACCCGGTACGGCCGGTATAGCGTGACAACAATTTTTCGGATAAGCCGACGTGGCGAATTGGAGCCCACAGAAGAACGGGATTTCCGGGAGAGAAGTCAAGGTTCCGGTGGCGACTGTCGTAGCGAGTCTTTTGTGAGGCCTGAGCCGCTGTAAGTCGATCATAGGCAATCTGGCGAGCCATATGAGTCCTACCAACGGCGTCATGAGCGCATTCCGTGGTGTATCGCGACACCACGGAATCCCACTCTGTCAAAAGACAGAGTGGGATGGCGACCAAACAAGAGGTAGAAAGGCGAGAGACGGGCGGTATCCTGACGTGACAAATTGTATACAAATATCACGTAGGGAAAAGTGCTGTCCCAATCACGATGGTCTGCTGAAACGAACATAGACAGCATCTCTGTAAGGGTGCGATTTATTTGTTCATTCAATCCGTTCGTTTGTTCCACCGCTTGTGTTCGGTGGAGCGGGAACGAAGTATGTCTTCGGCAGCTTGGAACAGGAAGTAGCAGCCACGATTTGACAGCAGCTGCCATGGTGCGCCATGGTTAAGAATCACGTCCTGAAGTAAAAAGGCTGCTGTATACTGTAGCACAGCTGGTAGGCAGGGCTTGTGTAATAGTATAGCTGGTCGCATAGTTCCTTGCAACGGCTATTCATTTGTTCCCTTTTATAGAAGTTGGGAAGGGCCCAAGAAAGTCCATACCGACACGGAAGAAAGACTCTGTGGGAACATTGATCGGATAAAGGCGGCGAGCAGGTGGCGCACATGGCCTCTTTGGACGCTGGCATGGGTCACAAACCACAACGTAACGTCGCACAGAGCGGTAAAGGCCTGGGGTGCTATGCAGGATGCGCCGAGTTTGGCGAAACTCGGGATCTTCACGAGCTCTGGCGACACCCCAAGATGAAAGCACGAATGGTACCGAGACACAGTTTGTCTTTCGACAAGCCTCCAGTTTCATTGGTTCATCTAGATTCACTCTGGCTGGCTATCATTCCTTGGGCGTTGCCTTCTGGGCGGTCGACAAACTGGGGCTCACGTGATCATGCCGTCGGTGCATGGTCGTGCCTTCTTTCACTTGTTTGTCGTTCCACCGAGTGCATTACATGCACAAGCGAGTTATAAAACAAACGCATTTAGTACGATATTATTAGTTAGTTTGACGTGGTTTAGAAGCATTTTAAAGCTTACAACATGTACACTGAATGTGCATTAGACTAATTTGTAATTTAGTACGCTTAGCATTATACCACGAGGGAACGCTGTGGTGGCGTCATCACATCGATTCACCGGGCGAGCATGGCGGCTAAGCATCGGAGGCGCCCAGTGTAAACAAACTCGTACAACGAGCTTGCAGTGCGCGACGTAGTGATCAAGCTCGACGATGACCACTATTTCTTGGATATTTCTGTTGCTCCGTGAGCAATCTTTCCGTGCACCCCAAAAGACTGCCAATAGCTTCGGCGATTTTACAGATCGCAACGCGCACCTACTATTCACGGCGCAGTGCTGAAGAAACACCTAGTCCGGTGTTGCTTCTGCGAGTGCGCCGAGTTCCTCCACTCTGCGTGACTGCGAGCGTCACGAATATTACATAGTGTGTGCAAAAGGAAGACGCGTCCTATATAGCTACGATGCGACAAGGAGGTGGTACCGACGATGGATCTCGCTACCAACACAGTGAAGGAGACATCGACAAGCTGCAGATAAGTATGTTTCTACTGTTTCATATTTAGCATAAAAAGAGTGCACGGATTAAGTCACTTTCGTAGTAACGAACTGAATGCCCAGCAGTTTAAAGAAGGCAGTGAGAACCAATGAGTGTTCGTGCTCTTACATACAAGTGGGCCCGCGAAAATGTGGAAAAGATGAAGGTGACCTTCACTAACTTGGTGAGATAACAGAAATTCATGACTGACATTAAGCCCGCAAAATTTATGGAAGAGTATCTTTATCCAGGTGAAATATCAATAGCAGGTACTGATATAAAGCAGGAAACTTATACAAAAATTTCATGGGTTGAACAGCACATGGAAGGCATTACTGAATCGTGATCGCCACGTTACCAATATCCTTGAAAAAAAGTCTAGAATCATTGCATTCTACCGGTTATGCAATACGGGACATAAACCTGGAGGTTAACAAAGAAACTTGATATGTCAAGGACTGTGCAGAAAGCGAAGTAACAAAAATTGTTGGAGATAGCATGAAGGCAGGAAGACAGTGGCGTAGTAAACCGTGGCAACCGATATGCTAGTTGAGATTAAGAAAAAAAAAGAATCGGCAGGCAGGCCATGCACGTATTCGAGCACTTGTTGCCCATTCATAACAGGTGATTACATAAGCGTGACAGAATGGATGTCAAGGAGAGAGAACTACAGCCGAGGATGGTAGAAAATTGCATAATGGGACAAAAATATGATGTTTGTAGGCGTAGGATGCAATCAGCTCGTATAATACAGTATTGTAGGGTGAGGCATTTGTTTTGCAGCGAACAAAAATAGGTGTGTGGTGCTGACAGTAGAGACTCGTGAAGGTGCGGGGCCACGTCAGCTGCTGGCACACTAATCAACATGACAATTGGCTCTGAAAAAGAAAACCCCAGTTATGAAAAATAACGCAACGTTGTCCCAACGCATTGTTTTATTATGCATACTACACTAGAGGCTTCCACAGTTAAGGGCACTTAGTACTAATAGTGCAACGAGCATTTTTCTTTGTAAATAATAGTTTGTATGCGGCTGATTCATTCCAATACACTTTTTTGCAGCAAAATATTCTGCTGCTGGAGGCACTCAACCACCTGGTGGCAGTAGGCGAGCACCAGGCACGTGCTCTTGAGAGTGTGGCAGAGGTCCAGAGGGCTGCTCTGCAACAGTAGTATCGGTGCCCTCACTTCTCTCCTGTCGAGCCCACAAAAGGCACCTTATAAAGGAGCTTTCAGATTAATAATTTGTTTATTATTCAAGAACATGAATAAAATTATTGCAGTAAACATTGTGCTGTGCATATTAGGAGACTTGCAACATGCACTTCGTGTCACTTCAAAATAGGCAGAAACGTAAGCCAACCTGTGCCACACTTTGACCATGTAAATAAAAAATACACTAATGCAGCATACACGTCATTATGGTGTTTGTTCTTTTTATGTGCAAGAATACAGTGCGTGTTGATTAGCCACAAGATGAACGGTGTGTGTAATTCACTATGAAGAGAGGAAACAGCAGGAGCTTAATAATGCTATCACCTACAGACTGTGCATATGACTGCAACACTCCCCGATTCAAATGTGCCATTACATGCATGTTCGATACTACATATTGACACGTGTACTTATGTTTATCGGGCAACCACGTTTCGGCGCTTAACAACTGTAATCGCAGAGCGAGGGACGCGCCTGCATGCATCCGACGTTTCTGGAAAGTTATCGACGCTTCTATCCGCGTGTCTGCTGTCGCCGAACCTTGTGCTATCAGATTTCATCGCGTGACACGAATGGTGTAGAACTTTGTGGAAGACACGCGGGTCCCATCAGTTAATCTGGAACATTCGACGACTGATCTATAAAAGCCGACGCGCTTGACTCGCTGATCAGATTTTCGACGATCGCCGACTGTGTTCGCCGCTATCGTTGTGCTTTAAGTGTAGCCTGTTTTGTGGGCACAGGTTCGCCCAATAAAAGCTAGTTTTGTCCTTCACAGTACTGCTACTGTGTTCTTTCTTCACCGTCACTACCACGTGACATCTGGTGGAGGTGCTAGTGCGTTCATGTACCGAACGCCCCCGCAAAGCCGCGATCCAAGCCCGAAGCCCGAGGACAAAACCGACACCGAACAAGACCAGCGTGCTAGCCGCAGACTGCAAGGACTGCCCCCAGAGCACGGAATTCTACCTGAGGCGACAAAGAAGTTCGTGGTCAAGACAGCCTCGATGGCTGCCCCAGCGTCTCCCGTTATCTTACAACAACCCCGGGACCCACCGACCTTCCATGGAGCAGCGACTGAAGACCCGGAATCCTGGCTGGAGACCTACGAGCGAATCGCGACATTCAACAACTGGGACTCCGACGACAAGCTGCGGCATGTCTACTTCACCTTAGAAGACGCCGCGAGAACGTGGTTTGAGAACCGAGTCGACCTTAACGACATGGGACCTCTTCCGTAGCGGCTTCCTGCGCACCTTTACGAGCGTCGTGCGCAAGGAAAGGGCCGAAGCCATGCTGGACGCCCGAGTGCAGCTACCGAACGAGAACGTTGCTATCTTCACGGAAGAAATGAAACGTCTCTTCCGCCACGCCGACCCGGATATGCCCGAAGAGAAGAAAGTCCGCCTTCTCATGCGTGGTGTGAAGGAAGAACTTTTCGGCGCAATGGTACGAAGCCCACCGAAGACCGTAGAAGACTTCCTTCGCGAGGCAACCAGCATTGAGAAGACACTCGAAATGCGGAACCGGCAATTCAACCGCCGTACGAGCTCTACCCACTACGCAGGAATTCAATCACTGGCCACAGACGATCTGCGCGAGACCATCAGGGCGATTGTGCGCGAAGAACTGCGCAAGGTCTTGCCTTCGTCGCAGCCTCAAGTGGCCTCGATCGCCGACATCGTGAAAGAAGAGGTGCACCGATCCCTTGGAGTTCCTGAGGTGGAACCAGAATCACCGCAGCCGGAGGCAATGACCTACGCCGCCGCCGTCGCCCGCCGTCAAGGCACCCCTGCGCGACCGCGCCAAGGTCCTGCAACGCCGCAATTCCGTCGTCCGCCGCCGCCGCCGCAGCCAGCACGCCAATACGTCGCCCAGCGCACCTACGCGAGGAAGACGGACATTTGGCGAGCCCCCGACCACCGCCCTCTCTGCTATCACTGCGGAGAAGCCGGCCATGTGTACCGCCGATGCCCATACCGCGACCTGGGACTGAGAGGGTTCGCCGTCAACGCGCCGCGTCCACAGCTTGGCGAGCGCCCACGTGAAATCGCCGATTACCTAGCCGCGACTCAGCGGAACTCTCGACGACCATCCCGTTCACCATCACCAGGCCGCTACCTGTCACCGCAGCGCCGACCGTACACTTGTCCAGCTCGGGGCCGCTCTGCGAGCCCATATCCGGAAAACTAAAAGCAGCAACCGATGGAGGTGCGGTTGCTGTTCGTCGAATTGACGAAGATCCTCCGCCGCCGACGAAGTCGATGAAGAAACCATCTCGACGACCTAATGACGACACGCCGCCGTCCCGACGAAGTCAGCAAGCCAAGAATACACCGACGAAAGACGACTTGACGACGCGACGTTCCAGTTTCAGTTCAACACGACGCAGCCGTGATCCGACGCCAAGACCTAACTGCAACGCCAGACAAAGAACCACCGACCTCGACGTGCTTCTCGACGGCCACGCAGTTACCGCCTTAGTGGACACCGGTGCTGATTACTCCGTCATGAGTGGACACATCGCCGCCCAGTTGAAGAAGGTCAAGACTGCATGGGAAGGCCCTCAAATTCGCACCGCTGGAGGACACCTGATTACGCCGACTGGAATCTGCACGGCAAGGATAACCATTCATGACCGGACTTACCCTGCCACCTTCGTTATCCTCCAACAGTGTTCTCGAGACGTCATTCTCGGTATGGACTTCCTGAACCAACACGGCGCAGTCATCGACCTGAAGTCGAAGTCAATAACGCTGTCGGAAGATCAAGCGATACCGCCGGAGAGCTTTCGTAGTCACCACGCCTTGAATGTTCTCGAAGATCAAGTGAGCATCCCACCTCGCTCGAGCATTGTCATTTCGGTCGGCACCGAAACACCCGCTGACGTAGAAGGCGTCATCGAAGGCGACCAACGTCTATTGCTAGACCGTGAAATTTGCGTCGCAAGAGGGATCGCTCGACTGCATGGAGGGAAAACTGAAGTGTTGCTGACAAACTTCAGCCCGGAGTTCAAGCACATCAACAAGGGCACGACGATCGCGTACATCGAGGAAATTGTGGAAACCAGTAATGCGTTTGTCCTCTCGGATTCCGCCACATCTACCCAGACGACCACGGTTCCCGAACCAGACTACGACATTAATCCAAGTCTCCCAGTGATTAAGCAACAGCAGCTCAGAAGTCTGCTCCGACGATACAAAGACTGCTTTTCGACGACATCGAGGATTCGACAAACACCAGTCGCCAAGCATCGCATAATCACCGAGGAGTACGCTCGACCACTCCGCCAAAGCCCTTACCGAGTTTCGCCGCGAGAACGCGAAGCTATAAGAGAACAAGTTGACGAAATGCTGCGCGACGACATCATCCAGCCGTCGAAAAGCCCGTGGGCATCCCCTGTTGTCCTGGTGAAGAAAAAGGACGGAACCCTACGTTTCTGCGTCGATTATCGTCGTCTGAACAAGATCACGAAGAAGGACGTATACCCCCTTCCACGGATAGACGACGCATTGGATCGGCTCTGCAACGCTAAGTACTTCTCCTCGATGGACCTCAAGTCTGGCTATTGGCAAATAGAAGTCGACGAAAGAGATCGCGAAAAGACCGCCTTCATCACCCCAGACGGCCTCTACGAGTTCAAGGTTATGCCATTTGGACTGTGCTCGGCGCCTGCAACGTTCCAGCGCGTGATGGACACGGTTTTAGCGGGATTGAAATGGCAGACCTCTCTCGTTTACTTGGATGACGTCGTTGTATTCGCCGGAAATTTCGACGATCACCTTAGGCGGCTTGCCACAGTACTAGAGGCCATCAAGTCATCAGGGCTCACTCTGAAGCCAGAAAATTGCCGCTTCGCTTACGACGAGCTTCTGTTCCTAGGCCACGTCATCAGTCAATCCGGAGTACGCCCCGACCCGCAGAAAACAGCTGCCATCGCAAAGTTCCCGCAGCCCACCGACAAGAAGGCAGTGCGTAGATTCCTTGGCATGTGTGCCTACTACAGGCGCTTTGTCAAGGACTTTTCACGCATCGCCGAGCCGTTGACACGTCTAACTAAATGTGATGTTGAGTTCAAGTGGGAAACGCCGCAGGCCGACGCATTTGAAGAACTCAAACGACGCATGCAGTCGCCGCCGGTACTTGCGCACTTCGACGAGTACGCCGATACAGAAATCCATACTGACGCCAGTAGCCTAGGCCTCGGTGCCGTTCTAGTCCAGAGGAAAAACGGAGTCGAACAGGTGATATCTTACGCTAGCCGGTCGCTGTCAAAAGCCGAAGGCAACTATTCTACGACCGAAAAGGAATGCCTCGCCATCGTTTGGCGTACAGCTAAATTTCGCCCTTATCTTTATGGCAGGCCATTCAAAGTCGTCAGTGACCATCACGCTTTGTGTTGGCTAGCGAGTATAAAGGATCCTTCAGGACGACTGGCGCGGTGGAGCCTCAGACTACAAGAATACGACATCACTGTAACTACAAGTCCGGACGAAAACACTCCGATGCCGATTGCCTATCACGTGCCCCCATTGACCCGCCGCCGCAAGATGACGAAGATGACGACGCCTTCCTTGGCATGATAAGCGCAGAAGACTTCGCTGAGCAGCAACGGGCAGACCCGGAGCTAAAAGGCCTGTGGAATATTTGGAAGGGCACACCGACGTTGTCCCCAGGGCATTTAAGCGCGGACTATCTTCCTTCACGCTTCAAAACAATCTCCTCGTGAAGAAGAACTTTTCACCAGTCCGCGCCAACTACCTTCTTGTTGTCCGTCAGGACTTCGTCCAGAAGTATTGCACGCCCTACATGACGATCCGACCGCTGGACACCTCGGTTTTTCCCGGACACTCTCGAGGATACAACAAAAGTAATTATTGGCCGCGCCTGACCGCCGACGTCGCCCATTATGTCAGAACATGCCGAGACTGTCATCGACGTAAGACACCGCCGACAAGGCCAGCCGGATTACTACAGCCAATCGAGCCTCCTTGCCGACCATTCCAGCAGATCGGGATGGACTTGCTGGGACCCTTTCCGACGTCAACAACCGGAATAAGTGGATCGTCGTTGCGACAGACTACCTCACCCGCTTCGCTGAAACTAAAGCACTGCCGAAAGGTAGCGCAGCCGAAGTGGCGAAATTTTTTGTCGAAAACATCCTGCTTCGACATGGCGCCCCAGAAGTCCTCATCACCGACAGAGGAACGGCCTTTACAGCGGAGCTCACCCAAGCCATTCTGAAATACAGTCAGACAAGGCACAGGAGGACCACGGCCTATCACCCGCAGACGAATGGCCTTACGGAGCGACTGAATAAGACCCTCGCCGACATACTAGCGATGTACGTCGACGTCGAACACAAGACCTGGGATGCCGTCCTGCCGTACGTAACATTTGCTTACAACACGGCGGTGCAAGAAACAACACAGATCACGCCGTTTAAGCTGGTTACGGCAGGAACCCGACGATGACGCTCGACGCCAATGCTGCCCCACGTCACTGACGAAGAGAATGTTGACGTCGCTAGCTATCTCCAGCGCGCCGAAGAAGCCCGACAGCTCGCCCGCCTGCGGATCAAGAACCAGCAGAGGACCGACAGCCGACACTACAACCTCCGACGACGCTTCGTCGAGCACCAGCCTGGCGACCGTGTTTGGGTATGGACCCCGATACGCCGGCGAGGACTCAGTGAGAAGCTGCTGCGACGCTATTTCGGACCCTACAAGGTCATCCGACGTATTGGCGCACTAGACTATGAGGTCGTGCCAGACGGCATTTCGCACTCACAGCGGCGCCGCGCACGATCTGAAGTGGTCCACGTGGTGCGCCTTAAACCATTTTACGGACGCTGATGAACTTCCTTAGTTTATTGTTTTCTTTGCTACGAGTGCTTTTCTTTGTTACTTTCGTTTGTTTGAAGCATCGGGTCGATGCTTTTTAAGAGGGGGGTAATGACACGTGTACTTATGTTTATTGGGCAACCACGTTTCGCCGCTTAACAACTGTAATCGCAGAGCGAGGGACGCGCCTGCATGCATCCGACGTTTCTGGAAAGTTATCGACGCTTCTATCCGCGTGTCTGCTGTCGCCGAACCTTGTGCTATCAGATTTCATCGCGTGACACGAATGGTGTAGAACTTTGTGGAAGACACGCGGGTCCCATCAGTTAATCTGGAACATTCGACGACTGATCTATAAAAGCCGACGCGCTTGACTCGCTGATCAGATTTTCGACGATCGCCGACTGTGTTCGCCGCTATCGTTGTGCTTTAAGTGTAGCCTGTTTTGTGGGCACAGGTTCGCCCAATAAAAGCTAGTTTTGTCCTTCACAGTACTGCTACTGTGTTCTTTCTTCACCGTCACTACCACGTGACAATATTCTTTAACATTGTCTTATAATTGCATGTACTATATTTCACACATCTTAAGCGCTTGCACAGCACACTTCTGATGTATCCATTTCATAGGCCAAATAATTGTACACTTTGTCCTTTTGTGTCTTATGAAAAGGAGCATCCTTTACAGTCGGCTAAATCTTCAGAAGACAGGAGAGGCCCCGCCCAGATGACCAAAGCGCAGCAGCCGATTGCCTCCACGTCTAAAGAAATAGTCCCTCTTCAACGAGCAGGTTGGAGAGGGACTATCTGTCCGGCGGCACGATGTCATTCTAGAGTGCGTGCCCATTGGTGCAGGCTTGTGTTCACCTGCTTTAAAGTGCAGATTCCGCAGCCTCCTAAAGTTGTATCCGACTATAGAAACACGTAATGCCTTGCACCAGTTGCATAGACTTCTGCAACTTGATAGCACACAATGATCAGGAGCAGAAATCTATAAAGGCATCGAAGCAAAGCTGGCTGGCCACACTTCCATTATGAGGGGCTGTAAAAAGGTCTCGCCAAATATTCCCATGACGTCCTTGAAAAAGAGGTGGTGTTTGGCACCTTTTTAGAATCAAAAACAGATTACAGTGAATGTTGTGTAGCATATCAAAACAAACTGAGCTTGGTTATCTGCACAGCATGTAATGGGAGGTTGTGCTTCACATAGGAAACAAACTGCTCTGTCCAGTACAATATTGAGGCCAGTATGGCACCTATTATGTCAACGGTGTCTATATACAAATTACACTTTTCACAGGCCATTGATTTCACCATTATTTTTGTATGATGGTTCTTTCAATCAGTGCTTGTATTACATGAGCAGGTGGATTTGAAAGCAAAGCTTTGTTTGCAAACCTTCCGACTTCCATAATGGTGTGGCAAGGCACTGGCATGTTGTCGAATAGCTCACACTTCCTCGGTCCTGCACTAAAGAAGCCCAATGCTCTATTTGAAATTGGATCGCACAACAATTCAACGGCCCACAAAGTAGAGTAACACACACAGCAAAGCATTCTGCTGTGTGTATTTCTCTTCATTGTGTCCCGTCGAATTGTTGTGCAATTAAACTTCAAGCTTCTATACCAATACACCGTCTTCAACATCACCAATGCTCTAGTTATTAGGCCACAATGGTGCACATCTTTGAAATTTCCCAACACAAATTAGCTCTCCAAAAAACCACAAATGTTAAATTTTGCAGCACAGGTGTATGTATGCACGTGCCATATTCTTTACCACTAAACTCACAGGAATCAAAGGGGCAAGCATTAACCAGCCTTGCTGCTGCCGTTACCATTATCATCATGACACCAATGGAAAGACAGTGCCACGTTTCGGTAAAGGGAGTGCCGGAGGGAAAGGTGTGACAGCGAGGGCTTACAATAAAAATAACGGTTACGAGACATGTTCAATGCCAATATATGCTGCATGTCGCTCAGCCTACTCTGGAATTGCGGCAAGCGTTTACTCGTTTGAGCATATCACGTTTTGTGTAATCATTGCTCTAAAGCTGGACAAAGGGTCTATTTGCTCTGCAATTTTTATTTTTATCATGGTGGTTTAAAGACCCACTTTTCATAGGCATCTGCACCACATTTCTTCCGATATGTAATTTTGCCTTGGTGGTTCATGACATCTTCACGTACAGAGAGTTCTGCAGAGCATTGGATGTGCATTGTTCTACTGCTTAAGAATTAGAGCCCCATTATGAGACGAAAATATACAATTTATCCATCCAGAATAACGCCGCCCCCCCAAAAAAAGAAGATGCCTCGCTGTTTCATAGTGCGGCCGATAGATTACACATGACCAAAATTCAGCATTGTGCATACTAAGTAACTTCACCAATGAAGAACCCCAAGTTTGTTATGGTATTAGGATTCATAGGTTACTTCACACAATTTCTGACATCCATTTATCCATTTATACTTGACTTCTTTCCCAGGAAAGTGAGCCATTTGGAAGGCACCCTAACAGACAAGTAGAACAATCGGCAAAAAGTCATCAACCAGCGAAAAAGTCAGTATTATAAGCGCCGCATGTGAGATGTCGCTAACACAAAATTTAAGTCGGCTAATCAGAAGTCACAAATTTGGCAATATGGAGTGTCTAAACATTGCTTCAATGTTAATCACAGTAACGCTGACATTCAAGGCGCCTTAATTCCTACGTACGCTCCGTCGACACACCCGACTACGTTCGTAATGTTCTCACGAAGTAGGAAGCATTATTTTATATATGCCCGCTCAGCCGCAGTATTCTGGAAAGCTAGCCACCGTTTACGCACTGCCGCATCGATAAGCGCGTCAGACACATCTCTGACACAGTTGCTAACAGTAGTTGGATGGCGTCCAATGTAACGCTCGGCGCCGACGCTTCCCTGAAAACTCCCAGTCCCGTAGAAACGGAGGGCACAGATGACTTGCTCTACTACGGTGAGCGAATGAAGCCCGCCACGCTGTCTCCGCAGACGAGAGTCTTCGCCTAGCTCGTCACACAGTCAGCGCACTGATGTCTTCGACAGGCGAAAATGACGCTGAAACTTCCCGTCGGTCATGTAGGTGAACGGGTCCGGACGGTCATACTGACGCTTGCTGCCGCTGGAGGCAATGAAACAGGCTGCTGCTGCCGCCGCCATGTTCCCGAGTTGAAATCGGAGGGGGTTTCGCGATGTACGAGTTTAGCACGACTTCGCTTGTCAATCAAAACCAGAGGTCACGCCCCGCGCGAGGCTTGTGCGCGCACCCACTACAGTTAAGCCACGCCCAACTTATCTTCCGGCAACAGCGACGCGGTGTCGAGCTGAGAGGCATCAACAGTCTTGACCGCCGACATAAAACACGCACAACACACTGTCATCGGTGATGTACTGAGCACCACTATATAAAACAAAGCGTTGACTGTCGCTGGCTTATGCACACATCTTCTCGGGCTGAGATGGCCGCACAACACGGTTTCATTGCCTGCATTATGGCGCGTAGCGCACAGTAAGTAAATCATTATCGGCATGTCACTGTAGCTGCTTGCAAGGCGTCGATGCGCCGAGGGGGACGACGATGCTGAGGAGTGCGTATTGCAGAAGTCGTTTGAGATGCCTGCTCTGTCATCGGTGATGAAACGGAGCCACAGCGTCGTAAACACGATCAGCGTCCGAGAACCGCTCGCTCTTCTAGATCCAGTGCAATGGCATTTCTTCATCACAAGCAGTGCGCACTCAACAGTTCCAACACCTCTCTCCGTTCGAAATCTGATTTCATAACTGCACACAAGAGCCCTCACCTGCCAAAATGCGAGTGCTGAGGTGTCGTTACGATATCCATCTGCGATCACTGCTGGCTCCAGCAGACGTAATCCGCAAGCACCTTCGACTACACAACACACTCGTATACTGCGTACATGCGCTCAGAGGCACCTTCACTGGGCAAGCGATGAATTGTGTCGCTGGGGAAGCACGCACTTTTCGCAATGTATCGCAGAGGCTTCGCGCACAAAGATAAACTGGTACGTTTTTACCACGACCGGCTTTATTACTCGAAGTAATAAAGTCGGCCGTGGTTTTTACTGAACTGCGTCACTGCGCACTCTAAAATAACATACCACCATGTTGCAGCGACAGCCGTTGTGTCGTTTTTAGTCGGTAAAGCGGGGGCCTTAATAGCCTAGTGAAGCGCCTGCGATGAACAGCCGTACCGCGGCGCTGCGTTTCTATTCCCCTAATAGAGAAAGAGTGGCCATGATCCTCCATGGATCATGACCGACTTTATTGAGAATAGCACTGCAGCGCCCCTAGGCGACTTATCAGCGTATGAATGCCCTCGTGCGTGCGACCCGATTCCATGTACCGCTTCTACGCTTTCGCCTCACTGTCGCCACTCGCGGCAAGAAGTGCAAAATTTAATAATTTGCTCGATCTCCGTTTGTCATCACAAATTTCTAGCGTTGAAAACGAAAAACAGATACTTAAAGAAATAAACATGTTCGTTATTTTATTTGTTGTATTTTAACGTATTCGTTTGAGTGAAAGTGTAGGTACAATGATGCGCCGCATGTACCCTGTTCGCATTCGATGGAGGAAAGACAGATAGTGCTCGAAAGAGGAGGCACGCCCTTGACGCGCCCGGGAAAGGCGTGGCAAGCGGCTCACGGCAAGTGTGCAGACAGACAGCGGGACAGTCACGGTATCGCTAAGTTGTGATAATCCGTTGATAACAATACGCGGCGCTGGCGCGTGTCGTTGTGCAGCCTTGTGCGCTTGAAACGTGGAAGCAGCGTGCCACGCAGGGTGCGCTCATGTTGTCATGCGCGACTTTTTGTCTACATATTTTTTTGCCTGCACCTTCGGCGCGTTCCGCGCTATCTCCGTTCACTGACTGCCGTCGAGCAAACTCGGGTAAAACTCGGGTGAACGAGAAACTCGGCGCAACCTGCATAGCACCCCTGGGGAAGCGACGTCGATTTCTGTCGTAAGTGCTGGAGGTGCCAATGTGTCTGGCAGTGGGTGCGTCGTGGAGCTCAGCAAGAAGAGTAGAACGAAAATGATGAGGGACAACTACCACTAAAGCTGGTCCATCACAGCAGATGCTGCGTAGGTATAGAATGCCGTCATGGAGCACAAACATTTTCGTTGAGCGATCTGATTGTCCTGAATTCAAGCGCTCAATGATCGACCGGAGAGAGTCGTCCTTTTGCTGCCCAGTAACAATGCCGCGAAGGTCATAAATGACCAGAAGGCAAGTGTTGGCATCTGTTCGTCGTTGTCAGGAGGGTCGATGAGATGACGAAACAAGCAGTCGGCATCCAGACGTAAGCGGCCTGACTTGTGCATCACAACGAAAGAATACTCCTGAAGGCTGAGTGCCCAGCGACCATGGAGGCCGGTCGGGTCTTTCAGTGACGATAGCCAGCACAGGGCATGGTAGTCCGTGATGACAGAAAAAGGGCGCCCGAACAAGTAAGGGCGAAGTTTAGCCACTGCCCACCCCAGAGCGAGGCACGCACGCTCGGTGATAGAAAAATTGCGCCCTGTAGAGGACGACAGGCGACTGGCATAGGCGATGACCCGCTCGACACCATTTTGCTGTTGGGCGAAGACAGCACCTATGCCATGGCCACTGGCGTCTGCGCGAACTTGAGTTTGTGCATATGGATCAAAGTGGCCTAGTATCAGAGGCATTGTTAACAAGCGGATGAGGGTGTCGAAGGCGTCGGCTTACTCGCGGCCCCAAAAGAACTCCATGTTCGTCTTGAGAAGTTCAGTCAGTGGCCGGGCGATATCCGCAAAATTTTTAACAAACCAACAAAAATAGGAGCATAAGCCCGCGAAGATGCGCACATCTTTTGCTGCGCAGGGAACAGTAAAGCTCTTGACTGCTGGAATGTTATAAGGATCAGGATGTATATCAGTAGCACTGACAAGGTGGCCAGAACTTTGACTTCGCGGTGTCCAAAATGGCACCACTTAGAAGAGTCAAGTTGAAGACCAGCCTTCCTAACGACTCCAAGAATAGTGGCCAACCGACTGAGGTGGCTGTCAAAAGTAGGGCAAACTACGATGACATCGTCCAGATAACATAGGTAGTTGGGCTACTTATAGCCCCGAAGGAGAGAATCCATCACACTTTTAAATGTTGCTGGGGCATTACGAAGTCCGAAAGGCATAACCTTAAGATGGTAAAAGCCGTCCGGTGTAGCGAAAGCGGTCTTCTCACGGTCAACTTCATCAATCGCAATCTGCCAATAACTGGATCGGAGGTCTATTGAGTATTTTTATCCGTTAAGGCAGTCAAGAGCGTCATCAATCCGCGAAAGAGGATACACATCCTTTTTCGTGATCTTGTTCAGTTGACGGCAGTCGACGCAAAATCGCCAGCTACCATCCTTCTTCCCGACCAAGACAAACGATGATGCCCAAGGACTCGAAGAGGGCTCAATTACACTTTTGGTTAGAATCATGCCTACTACAGCCTCGATAGCGCAGCGTTCTGCGTGAGACACGCGATAGGGACGTTGGCAGATAGGACTAGCATCACCGGCGTTAATTTTATGGGTCAAAAGGGAGATCTAGCCCAGCGGGCCATCCTCAAAGTCGTCGCGATAACACACGAGGACGCGACATAGATCCGCAGCCTCTTCGGGAAGCAGGTCATGAGCGATCATCTTTGAAAATATGCCGGGATCGGATGCTGTGGAACTGACCGGACAGCAGGTGGCTGCAGACGAGGACGGAGCATCCAATACAGAGATGGCAGTACAGCCGATCGGATAAGCGTTGCCGAGCGAAATGTCTTCCGGGCTACTTTGCGTGCATGAACCAAAGTTTAAAATAGGAGGGAATACGAGGTTGTCGGCAATAGTCACGCTGGTATGAAGCACGGCAACCGTGCGTAGCAGGAGTGACATAAGGAGTCGGCACATAGTCACCGTCATGAACAGATGGGAAGCATGTCAAAGTTATATACATGGCTGTTTGAGGCAACAACCGTAAGAAGTCTGCAGAACATAAACGACGCTCAGCTGGTTTTGGAGGACAGCAGTGATTAGTCAGCTCGAGTTGGAGGAGGCAAGCACTGCAGTCAATCAGTGCTGAATGGTCCGACAAGAAGTTGAGGCCGAAGATCAAGTCATGGGAACGCCGCTCAAGAACAGCAAATAAACGGAAGTGTTGAAACGAGCAACAGTTATTCGGGCAGTACAGATGCCAAGGATAATGGGCGTTGATTCGTCGGCGACCCTGATAACATGGGATACGGCTGGTGTAAGGAATTCCTTCAGGTGGCAACAAAAATGGTTGCTCATTACCGATATATGGGCTTAAGTATCAAGAAACGGTGGGACATGCACACCGTCAACTTCTACATAGACTATATTGCGTCTGGTAGGCAGGTTGAGAGGCTTTGGTGGAGACGTCGACAATGCAGCGTCACCTCCAGGAGCTGCATCTTTTAGTTTTCCGGAGGTACGTGCCCAGGTGAGAAAGACGGTGGCAGGCGATGGGAATGGGGGGACCTGGACGACGGGCGACGACTTCGCGGCGAACGGGAATGGTGACTGATCGGCGACGGTGAACGACGGCGCCATGTGGTCGTACCATCTGTGGCGTGCAGGTCCGGCTCCGCTTGCGGTTGTAAATGACGAAAGCTGTCATCCGGACGAAGGTTGCTCGATAACGGCATCGAGGATCAGCGGTTGCGACAGTATCGGGTGCCATGACCAGTGCGGTGACAACTGAAACAAATAGGTCGGTCATCCGATGTTCGCCACTCTGCCATGTTGCGAGAACCTCGAGGGACCTTGATTTTGGGTATGTACAAGAGAAGGATGTTCGGCAGGCCGGGAACTGGCGAAGGTGCAAACTGATTGTAAGCCAGCATTGGCGAGTCCTTGGCGCATAATAGCCTGAACAAGGGAGACCATAGGAGCGCATGTATCATTGACAGGTGGGTACAGAGCAGCAGGACACATGGCTTCCAGTTCACGGCGCACAATCTTCGTCAGCTGCTCTGAAAGCTGCTGCTGCTGCTGCCACGCAGGAGAGTCCTGTCGGTATTCACAAGACGGCTTTGTAGCCGTATTGGGAAGCTGTGCGAATGACTGGTAGATACGACGGCTTTTCACTTGCTCAAAACGCTTGCACTCCGTGACGATATCATTCATCGAGATACAGTTCTCACAGATCCATAGCTTGAAGGAGTCATCGGCGATGTCTTTTAACACATGAACGACTTTTTCAGACTCGGGCATTTCAGCATCGGCCTTGCGGCAGAGTGGCAGCACGTATAGGTGACGTAACCCTCGGTGTATGTTTGAACTCGTGATGCTAACTCTTTCATGGCGGTGACCTTTCGACCCAACGGTTTTCCGAAGAGATCTCGCAGCTTCTGCTTGCAGGTCTCCCAGTCCCTGAGTTCTGTTTCGTGATATTGAAACCACACTCGCGCTGTTCCCACCACGTAAAATGTATGTTCGTCAGCATCACTGTGGGATCCCATTTGTTGTGACTGCTCACTCGCTCGTATATCTCCAGCCAGTCGTCGGCGTCAGCGCCATTGGTGCCGCAGAAGGTTCCCGGATCACACGGATACGTGAGCACGAGAGTCGACGCAGTCGACGCGGGCGTTGCCGGACCCGGCACCGTCCCCTGCGACACCGGTGAAGAACCGAAGCGGCGGCCACTGCGAAGCTCCGTTCTGAATCGTTACCCCGCACCTCCATCAAGTTTAACGAAGAGGAAGCCCGACGCACAAACATGTGTATAACTATTCACGTACGAAAAAGTTAGTGGAAAACGCGCAGGCTGGTACAAAAGTCACAGCAGCTCCAGTAGTAGACATTCTACCACTTCCTCTTCCTCTCCCTCCTGCGCGCACAGTCCTGTCCAAATGAATCGTAACAATGTTGCATTGTCTTGTATGTATTGTATTGTAATGCAAGACCGAGATAGGATTATGAGACACGCATTCGTGGGAGACTCCGGGTTAATTTCGACCACGTAGAGTACTCTAATGTTAACCCAATGCAGTGTATACGGGCGCTTATCCACTTCGTCCCCATCCAAACGCGGCCACCATGGCCGAAATTTGGTCCCGCGACCTCGGGCTTAGGTGCACTACGCTAAATTCACTGCGCCACCGCGGTGGGTGGCGGTGTGTTTGCGACAAAGTCACACACACACCGCTTATGTGTGTTCGTGACTGTTTACAAACTCATTGTGGTGTAACTTGCATTTGCCTTTTATATTTATATGTTCTTGTGTGTATAGGACTGTCTGCGGTGGATTTCTGACCCTATGATGGGGAAACTTCTTTTCATTTTCTTACATATATTTTTTTATTCTTGTTTCCTGTATGCACAAAGGAGTACACGCACCAATTATAAGATGATTACGTCTCTTTCTTTCATTTTAATTTCAATAAAAGAAGACCACGTGCTATTGACTCTGGCCCGCTAACTTATACGAAGAAAATCTACTCCCGAAAATCTTCTCCCGAACTGCTTTTGTTCTTGATTATGTTCTTGATTATGTTTTGTTGTTCTTTTTTGATTTTTTTTTTTCGAGCTTCGGATTTTCGGCATCGATTAGTCTATCCAAGGGGCACCAGCTGCGGCTCTCCATTCCCGAGTGTGTTTTGTTTTTAATGCGTTAGTATTGTGAGTGTCGAAGTGAAAAAAAAAATGACTCGCCATCCCGACCTTACGAAATTGTATTTCCAGTGAAGCCGTTGAAAACCACCGCTACAACTGCGCAGGGGGGTACGCAATGCTTTATTGCTTTAGAGTAAAGGCGGTAATCGGAGTAATGGTAATTTTGACAGCACGCCGCCGCTGGTAGTATTAAAGCGAAGCGTTCTTTGCCTGTTTCTTCAACTTTCCGCTCCTGCTGCTGCCATGGTCTTGCACACCACTAACGCCGGCAACGTCGGGACGGGGTTGAGACGTGGCCATGTCACAAAAACATAAAAGGCATGCGCTGTCGGTGTTTTCTTTCATACATTTGTTCGGGAGCTGTCATTCTAAAAATTCCGAGGAATAACTTTCTGAAGAATCTGTAACAAGATACGCCGCGTGGAGGGCCTGCGTGGTTGTGGTTAAGAATTATAATTTGCCAAGTGACGCCCGTGGTGTCGACATCGGACTTGCTGCGACACGGAGCCCTTAACGCTACGCGTTATTACATGGCAGAAGCGTGGCACAAAGGAAAGACGACCCGAGAAGCTCGTGTCAACATTTACGCCGTATGTGCACAACGCCCTCTGGATGACGTAAATAGGCCTGACCCCCCACAAATGCAGTATAGGAGCTGACGCGCTTGTCTCTCTGCTCCCTGGCAACAACAGCGACAGTAGAGGGAGGCGGTGAGAGGAACGTTAGCGATGGAATAGAGAGACAGGGGAGGCAGTTTTGTGAGCTACAACACTACGACCTAGAATGGCGCCGAAGCGTGCACTTAGTGCCGAGCTAGGAGACCAAAGCTCGCATAAAGCGTCGAGCGGAGCAAGAACACAAACACAAGCGGCGCAGGCAAGGTAACATTTGACATTACGCCACGGCTGTCGTATGACGTCGATATATCACAGCCAAATAAGGTCAATGAATGCACACAGCAGAGAAAGCTTCGCTTACATCGATTCCTATAGTGCATAGGATCTGCGAGTGCTCTGCGATGGTGGGTGCATTGCAAAGACCACCGCGTACTTGGAAATATTAGATTGCCCGCTTTGACGTCGCGAAACTGCGGGTTATGTGGGACGTCGTAGCGCGCGGAGGGGACTCTGAATTATTTTGACCACCTGGGGTAGCACCTGAACCTATGCGCACTAGAGTTTCTGCAATTTGCCCCGATCGAAATCAAAGCCGCGACCTCGTGCTCAGCAGCGCATTGCCCACAGCCAACCCTGATGCTTGCGTGAGCGAAAGGATCCAAGTGGTGACAACTAATCCAGAGTCCTCTAGAGCAGGCTGCTCCTCAAGGTGCATGTGTAGCTCAGTGACGTGTCTAAAGAACATCTTGAAGGGGCGGCGCAAGACGACGAAGACAGTAGGCGAGAACACACTGGACAGCGCGTGTATTCCTGCCTTCTGTCTTCGTCATTTTGCGCCGCCCCTTCAAGATGTTCAACCAGTATCAACTCGCCCAAATGTCGATCCTTCTACGTATCTATATGACCGCATCAACTATTTCGCTGAACAACAAATTGCCAGCGTAAACTACTTAACTGGACTGCACCTCTGTATGTTCGCGAAGACGACACAAAAGGGATTGTACACGAGGGCAGCAGGCCAGCGCGGGCGTACGGCGACTCCACAAAAGGAACCGGCGTGCCACGGGCAATGGCGAGCTGGTGGCGCTTGTTGCGACGCTAATCGTGACTAACGGCGGCCTCAGGCCTCGTCGACTCGAGGCAGGGCGGCCGAGTCTCGTACGGGCTCCACGGGCCAGCGCGCTGCCAAGAACGCCCCTACACAAAAATGGCAAGAAACAATTGGCAGAGGCCAAATTGCAACGATGTCCGTTACGGCTGCCGGACGTGAGAAAATTAAGGTGGGCACCGGAGCAGTCCTTGCGGCGTAAAGGAGCACGCGACGAATGACCGAAAGACTCCGAGATTTTTCTCAGGGTGAGAATCAATGGCTTAAATCTGCACACCTTACGCTTACAGAGAACCACGGGACGGGGGAAAATGATAAAAGAGTTCTGGTTGGAATCTTCTGGGTATCCAGTAGTAAATATCAACTTAATTCGCCACGAAAATGGACATGATGCGAAGTGAAAACGTATTTTTGATGGGCACAAATGAATAAGAAAATGTTGGCATCGAAACGCGGCGCCAGCTACTCTGTTTCACTTGAAAAAGGACATCATGTGGTTATGTAGTGTGTTGTGTAATTATGAACCGCTCGTTTGCAAAACTGTGAACGGGGAGTTTTCGCGGACAACTTCGAGTACATTTATTTATATATGGAACTATGCGTGTGTATGCATATTTCTACATGTTCTTGTACTATCTATGAATGAGCATTTTTTTACCAGATGTCGGCTAAATTGTCAGGTGGGATAAAATCTGTGATTGTAGGTTGACTAAGCGCAGATGACAATTACAGTATTTCAGGACAGCAACGATACAGAATATAAATAATAGCCGTACATTATTACAGAGTTAGCGCAAAGCAATTAACAACGCATACACGCACGCGTACATACACACATCGAAAGTGTATATTAGATGGAAGTTGAAGAGCTTAGCATGTTCAATTAGCTGGAGTTTCGTAAAATTGCAGAATTAGGGAAATGTTCCAATTAGGTAGGCTGTAAGCCACAGAGAGGATGCCATTCTTGCTTTGAGTGGTTAATATTTCTTGACTTCATTTACCATGCTGAAATCAGACAAAGCATTGCATTTCTTTGTTCCTGTAATCAAGCATGATTATGCTACCACCTCGTCTGTTAGGACGGTTGGGGAGATATGTGTCGTGACTACTCGTTTTAAACAAGTGTCAATAAATTAAGCCCCATTCTTCACTTAGCCTATTAATGCTAAAGTTTGAAGAAAAATTGGAGGACGCTTAAGCTTCACCTTCAAGAGTGGAACGCGATAGCGTTATCGAATCCCGTTCGCACCGCCTACTCAAACGCGCTACGCCAGCCAAACGTCGCGATCGGCAGAGATAGCCGGGCCCCGACGCTCCATGAAGGCGGACGCGGTAATGGGGCGAGTGGCGCGCCACGTGTCGGGGCAGCGCCGTACATTGCGAGGAGGGGGTTTTCTGTATTTGCCGCAAGATGGCTCTGCGTGTGCGCAGAGCGCAGAAGAAATTTAGCGGAAACATACTTCACTACTCGTGAAACTGCGACTTCTGTAAGTTACATGGCCACAATTACCAATATACACCACAGTATAACTTTCTACGGCACGTTTCTAAGGCAACACCGCATTCACTAGGAGCGATTTTTTCCCGTTTTGGAGGAACGAACTCGGGGCTGAGTGGTAGCGTCTCCGTCTCACACTCCGGAGACCCTGGTTCGATTCCCACCAGCCCATCTTGCAAGACGTTTTTTATTTATGAAGTGCCTTCCGGGATTTATCGCTCACGGCCAACGCCGCTGACGCCGACACCGACGACACCGGCTTTTCTGCGACACGAGCTCCTCAACGCTATCGCGTTAAAATTGGCCACAAAAGTGTATATCATCTTTGTGCTTAATCGGGCGTGCATAAAGTGTAGGATAGAGTCACATGTGTTGCTTGGAAGTGAACAAAATAAGGGCAGCAGAGCTCTTGATAATTCATGTTGACAGAAAAAGAAACTAATACAAAATCTACTTGCAGTAAGTTATCTTCCAGGCAGACGCTGTGTGAAACTGAGTTGCACAAAATTTATCAGTATGGCATTCACGTGAACAGCGAACGTTCCATCAGTCTGTTTAACAAAAATCTTGCCGTTGACTGACCATATGGACTTCCATTTCCTCTCGTACTTGTATTCTCTGTGGCTTCCTGAACTCCTGAGCAGAAGTGTTATGTTTTCGGGCTTTTTGACCATATGCAGTGTTTTATTTTTATGTTTTCCGGGCTTTCACTTGGAGGAATAGCCGGTGCCTCTGAAAGGCACCAACCGCTGCTATACCGTCATGTTTTATTGAAAAAATAACTATAAAACATGGAAACATATGGCACGACATCCCAAACACAAAAAAAGAAACGTTCAAGTTTACTCAAGTGTTACTCCGTTTCTTCGTTACAAAATGTATAAAATGCAGAATAACATCCCAAAGTAAAAATTGCTACGAGGACCTCCTGTTAAACGATGTGTGAAACCAAACATTTACGGATAGCAACAGAGGTGTAAAACCGCGAAAACATACATGGCAACATTCAGTAAGTAACAAACTAAAGGAGGGGCAGTTAGAGATTACATATAAATGAGAACAAAATAATGTCTATCGTGGATTACGCACTTAGAAACATAATCAACAGTAACAGTTTAGCCATATAATATTTAAGTCCACAGTGCGCAAGCAAACCAACACAGCAACAGCTCTTTTTATATATGAAAACTAACTGCGAATAAACTCAAGGAAAGCTACACATTTGTGTTAAAAAAACAGGTAATATAAGTTGCTAGCAAACTCTCTTAGAATTCTACAGCAAAGGTATCGCAATGTGGATGATTTAATATTTGATGGCGAAGAATTCCATAGGGTAAAGCTGAAAAGATGGCTGTCATCGTACTGCGGTTAATGTTTACTTTTGATTGTTCTGTTCCGGAAAACGTGATATCTGTATTATAAAGTTATGTTGAGGTTTGTATCACAGTAGGAATGTAACCACTACGACTTCGAACCAATAACAGGCTAAACTAAGTTGGAATGTGCAAGTTCACTATATAATCTCATGATTGCGGTAAATGAGTGGTGCAGATGGTGTGCGTGAACTACTACTGATTACTTGAACTGCCCGCGCTTGAAGGTGAGTAAGGGATGACAGGTGTTGCACCACGATGAGACAGTTGGGGAGGTGACTGGTAATCAAAACGTAGTACTGCGATGACTATCCCAACATGCTGTTATAAACAATTCCTTGATCGAAAAAGTACACTGTTGCCAAAAATAATCTTTCTAGTAATGATTTTGCGTGAGTATTGTTTCTTTTTGTCGAGCAATGACACCACCCAGAAAATTAAGATAATTTGATATGGAAATGACGTAGTTATCTATGTAAAGTTCATGGGTTATTGTAGGTGTTTTCGGAACTATTTAACTAACAAAAAACTTCTTGGGAGAGGACTTTCAGCAAATTAAGTTTCCACCGTGAAATAATATTCGCAATATCCGATTTTTGCATTGCTAGTAGATGGTTATTATTTTTGTTAATATGAAATATGGCTATGTCGTTGGCATAAGGCTTGCAGTTCGAACACTTAAGATCTCACGGTATGTCGTTGATGTAAGTGAGAAGCAAGAGAGGGCCCAAAATTGATATTCGAGAAGCGTGCTGGTTAGTGGATATTGGAGAATATGAAACATCTTTATACCTAGCAACTTAGGTTTAGCCAGTAAGGTAGCTTCACAAAACCCTAAAGTAGGCCTGCCAATTCCCCAGCGATTCTAGTTTTGCATGCAGAAGCCCCTGCTCATCGCCCATTAAACGGAAGTGTCATTTATTTTACGAGTTCTAAGAAGGTTGATAAGTTAAACACAATATATCGCGTTGTACAGAACATGAGAGTACATTGCGACAGATTCACTAAGGCGCTGAGCTTTCTAGACTTGAATCGTGTCAGCCAAATGGATAGACGAGTCCATCCTGGTAGGCCCGTTATATATACAAAGTGGCTGGTCGCTTTAGATAGGTGTCGGGAGCTTGTCGAACGCAAGTTGAAGGGACAAAATTCAGCGTGTGTAACGAAGTACAACGGCCTTAATTGATTTTGTTCTCATGTAACTGACACGTCTGCACAATCGCAAGATGGCGGAGCTTTTCCCGTCAATATCTCTAGGGTTGTTGGCAATGGCGGCTCGCTAGCAGTTTGCACGTTAGTAAATAAACCGGGTCAACAACACGCGCATGGAGCTACCGAGTAAATTATGTTACTCTGTAAGCGATAATCACGGCACGCGAACACTCCGCGTAAGAACGGAAACTAACACAGGGGCACGCTTTCACTGACCCAAACGGACCTTGTTGGCAAAGCGTATTTCCTGTTTAACCAGTCTGCTGCTAACAGGAAGAGATACGGCACACATATCCTGGCGTGCTTTCCGTATCTGTCTAACAGGGATCTAATAAACCGGACCGGTAGGGGCGGGTGTCTTACGCGCAAATATTCTTTTGGTATGTACTAGATTTTGCGTGCTCTTGACAAGCTTCAGGGAAGAACCGTAAGAAGGCAATGACTTTTTTTCGGCAGTTTATATCCTTTCGAGCTTGGTAATTGGCGTGCCCACCACGATGCCGCAATCGGATGCTTCTTTCCACATATCTCAAGAAAGAAAAAAATAATGTAATCGAAGGGGGACAAAGGATAGCCGCAGTAAAATAATTTGGCGCCGGCTTCAGCAGATATTGAGGAGAGAAAGAAAAAACCGCATATACCAGCTAGATTACAGATACTAAATGACCCATGTTAGTACACCTATACTGAGAAAGAAAGGGGCTTCTGTGATTGGTCGAAACTTGCACGCTGGCCAACTACAAAATTCGAGGCAAGGCAACCGATGACACACTGGCCAACGGCGAGCCTTCACTATATAGTATAGGAACCAGACATACGGTGAAGCGTCATGGTGAAAGTGCAAGAAATCAATAGAGAAGCTGAAATAGTCGCTATTGGTAAATAAAGTGTACATAGTTTATTTCGCCTGCTTTAACCTCTCTCTTGATTTTGCCCTTTCCAACCCCTCTGCTGACCACCATTCGGGTGTCAGCAGCCAAACCTAATCAGTGCAGGCACAGTCAACTTCCTCTCTTCCTCTTTCCTTTGTAAATGAAATGAACAACAAGGCGCTACTACTCACGAACACATTTGGCCATTGACCGGGCTATAGTTTCGATGGTGCTGCGCTCTTACAGAGAGAAGGTACGGAATGGAAAATGCGACAGGGGATGCATGGCGGACAGAGTTCGGTGTACCGGGCAGTTCTCGCGGTCACTGTGAAACCGCGAGAGCTTTTTTTCTGGCCTTTAGAACGCGCTCGGCCCCTGGGGATTGCCCTCGAGACTTCCCTCGGGCACCCTCCCGAAAACCATTCATTTTCTCGACGAATATATGCAACTAGAAGAGAGGCGGGAAGGGAATCGAGGCAATGGTGTTGACCGATCGTGCCTTTTAGTGAAAGCGCGCATTGGGCACGCCGAATCCCGTCGTGTTTTGGCTGGTTACGACAGGCCGCTGCATCCGTCGTGGAAACGCGCACAGGGAGGACCACTTGCGCGGACACCGCACTCGTGTAAATGCCCGGTGCAATTGAGGCGCCGAAGTTACCGTGCTGTGGAAAGCTACACCTATGGGAGAAAAAGGCGGTTCTGAGCATGAAGCTGGAATTTAAACCGAAAAATGAACCGAGCGGGATGAAGCGTTGAAGCTTATAAATCTTAAGCGTGGCGTAATCTGCATTTTTCTATCCGCAATGCATACACATCCTAAGGCATGAAATGAAATAGTCGAAAACTTTGCATCAGTGTTAGGTTTGCACATGGACACACTTCAGGAAGGCACGAAAGCTGGTAAATATGCAATGTTTACAATGCGGCTTGTAAAGAGTTGCGTGGTCAGTCCGACATATCAACTGCGGGAGAACATGTTGCTGGTTGGTGTTTAATAAAAGGCATAATGCAATGCATGGTCACAACTATATATAAAAAACAAATATAGACACATGCACTTGTCACACATACACGCAGGCGCTAGCAACTTCTTTATTGGAAAAGCAGCGATACATGTACTTGCATATAGTTTTTGCAGCGCAACAGCCACAACATAGAGCGTGCACGGACGTTCATGAAAAACCAGCAAGCAAAGAGAAAACGAACCGGAAACCTTTGGAAGCGTTTTTGTAAAAGAGAAATATAATGCCCGTGTAAGTCAAGCTTTCTTTGTGTGCTATAACATGGAGGAGAGTTTTTACTATCTTCCAAATATTTTACTGGTTTTCGATAAACACCCGCCGTGGTTGCTCAGTGACTATGGTGTTAGGCTGCTGAGCACGAGGTCGCGGGATCGAATCCTGGCCACGGCGGCCGCATTTCGATGGGGACGAAATGCGAAAACACCCGTGTACTTAGATTTAGGTGCACGTTAAAGAACTCCAGGTGGTCAAAATTTCCGGAGTCCCCCACTACGGCGTGCCTCATAATCAGAAAGTGGTCTTGGCACGTAAAACCCCATATATTATTATTATTTTCGATAAACGCCTTGCGCATGCTCTGTGTTCTGGCCTTCACATCTGCGTACTGAAAAAGCTGTACATAGGTACCTGACTGCCTTCTGAATAGAATACACGTTAGGGCTTGTGACCTGTGTCTTTGTTTCTTTCATTGTGCGTGTTGCCTTCTTGCCTTGCATTATGTCCTTTTCAACTGTGGTTCTCCTTGTCATCCCGTACCTTTCATTTTCTATAAGCTACAAACACTGATAGGAACGCTTCCCTAACAACTTCTATTATTCTCTTTTAAATGAACCTAATGAAAAATGTTAGGTTAATCTTAATCTAATCTAATCTAAATCTAAATAATACTTCTGGAACTACAAATAGGTCATTCTGACTTCAACATAAGGCCTGGCATGTGAAAACGGATGGATTGGTGTACCTTTTTTAAGTTGCCACATCGGCTTCTCTGGATGTCATAGACTGAGGCAATGCCTCTTAGTCTATTGTCTGTAGATGACGAGGAGGAGGAAGACGAGGAGGAATGATAGAAGGAAAGAAGGAAGGTCGACCGAATGCTTATCCGCATTTTCTTTTTCACTTTGCCCGCGCCGAATGAGCATTTGCACTACTTGCCTGCAGTTCAGGTTCAATTGTTCTTTTTTTATCATTCCTCTTACGCACAAGACGAGTGTTTGTCGTGCTAGTGTATACATCATGGCTCTAGCTTTCATGCAATGCGTGGTACGCGATCAGTGGTGAGCCTCGGAGCGCCGAACGAAGCTCGAGCGGTGAAAGACTGCTGTGCCAGTACGTCTCAACAACCGGTAAACGCGACCGGCACTGGTTACGAATTGGAGCGCCATCCGTACCAACCCGCAGTTGCCCGGCTAGCGAAACCGACACTGGAGGCTGTTTGACAGCTTCGTGCCCGTGCGCGTTTAATGTCTGGCGGGGACCCCATACGTTGTCCGAGCTCATTAGAGAATAAAGCGGCAGTCTTTTGAGAAGTGACCACAACACGTGGATCAAGCTCGTTATCCGGCGCGACGGCCGTGCGCTGCGCCAAGTGAATTTGCCAGCGCGCCCTCGCATCATCCTCGTTCGCTGTTCCGACGGAGGCTGCTCAACGACACGTACACGGCTCTGGCTAGGCAAGCTAGCACACGACGGGCAAAAGCCGCCGAGTGCTAACAGACCCGCAGAAGCCGGCCTCCAACGACGCAACATTTAAACCGATCTTCTCGGCTGAAAATCTTTGCCTTACCATCAAAACGGTTTGCTCGAATTAAGTGCGCCGAACGGAGTTGGAGCACAGGATTATAAAAAAATAAGGACAACACTATTATAGTGCGGTTAACGCATTTAAAGTTTGAAAGAACACATTGCGAATACCCTCACACTTCGACACTTCTTCGCAAGGCTGAGGTCGTAATACTTTACAAGGGCGCGCTTGTGCATCTTGACTCTGATGCTGTAAATACAAGGACATGCTTGTCGCTGCACGACACCGAAACAGACAAGTCTTTTTCCACAACTTTGCACAAAACGACGCAAAGCTTAATATGTGAACCGATTTTACTTATTCCCGTAACTTTGTACGAACGCAAAAAACTTCACCATGGATAGAGATGGGCACCTCTCGAAGATTATATGTAAATGCCGACGGAATCGTCCCGTCTGGCGTTATCGGTGGCTCATTGTTCTATTATGTACATTTGGTTGCGTACTTCATAGTATGAAGTGACTGATGCAATGGTGAACATCGTCAGTCAACGACAATAACTTCCGAGCGTTCTACCTTGCAAACACTTGTATGGAATGAGAGCATATGGAACATTTTAGTCAAGCTGCAACCTGTGGAGAGTCTGGCTAATAACAGCAAGATGTTTCCCAGAAGTCCTTCACATTTTGCAATAAATTCTGCAGCAAGTCAGTTTCCCTTTCTCTGTCGTTTATGGACGGTAACACGCATTTCAACGTTCTGAAGGCTGCGCATTCTCACTAAGGAGCAAAAAAAAAAAATTTTTTTCTCCAGCGTGAAGGTTGCTGTTTTTGCTGGACCGCGAAGGAAGATTGCTGAGGCAAATGCTCCCGACACAGCACGTGAGCCTAATGCCAGTGAAGGCGTGCATTCTATCTCCATCTGCCGCCCGCAGACGAAAAATAGCAATGTAAAATTCGAGCTAAAAGAAAAATGTACTTCGTCGTTTTGCAAACTACACTAAGGAAGAAGAAAACGCAGACATTTTCTGGGTTCTCTCCTCAGAGACAAACTTGGCTCCCTCAAGAATACCTCATGCAAGTCGTACTAGGCAGAGCCAGTCAGAGATTTTCCTCGAGCAAGCTATGCTCATAAAAATGATGCTTCCTGACATAGACAGAGCCGACTTGTTCGTCAACACGTTCGGCAATACGCGACATATTAAAATGGTAATACTGCTTTGTTCGGCCTGGGTTAATTGAATAGCTAAATTCATCATGTAAGATACAGTAATGTCTCTAAATCAATGATCTGTCCACATACAGTAATATTTTAACGACACAGCAAGGGAGAACAAACAGCACGTAACCATCAGAGTACAGCGTTACTATCAAAGAAGCAAAATCTTTACTTTACCAAAATGCACAAACGATATCATTCATTTGATCCTAAATCCGCAGTTGTTATACTGTACCCCATGACGCCTAGGAAGCGCGCAATCATTCAGTCTAATGCTCGTCATGCAGGCGAAAAATATGCGCTAGCTGAAACACATGCAAGTCTCTCAAAAGCTGTGTCCTGCGGCTCAGCTTTCATATTGACACGTGTATTTATATTTATCGGGCGACCAGGGTTCACCGCCTAACAAATCTTATCGCACAGCGCGGGACGCGCTTGCATGTATCCGAAGTTTCTGGAAAGTTATCGATGCTTCTATCCGCAGTCTGTTGTTGCCGAACCTTGTGTTATCTGATTTATTCGCCTGACGCGAATGATGTAGAACTTTATGGAAGGCACGCGGGTCCCAACGACTAGTCTGGAACATTCGACGATTGTGTATAAAAGCCGACGCGCTTGAACCGCTGATCAGATTTTCGACGATCGCCGACCGTGTTCGCCGCTATCGTTGTGCTATAAGTGTAGCCTGTTTTGTGGGCACAGGTTCGCCCAATAAAAGTTAGTTTTGTCTATCACAGTATTGCTACTGTGTTCTTAACGTCACCACCACGTGACATCTGGTGGAGGTGCTTTTGGTCCATGTACCGGACGCCCCCGACAAGCCGTGATCCATGCCCGGAGCATAAAGAGAACACCAATGTAGTCCCGGAACATCGAGCAAGCCGCCGTCCTCAACAGCTGCCCCCGGAGCACGGACTTCCACCTGAGAAGACCAAGAAGATTGTGGACAAGGCAACCCCAATGGCAGCCCCAGCGTCCCCCATCGTGCTGCAGCAGCCCAGGGAACCTCCGACGTTCCGCGGATCAACATTCGAGGATCCGGAAACCTGGCTTGAAACGTACGAGAGAATCGCTAAGTTTAACAACTGGAACAGCGACGACAAACTGTGTTATGTCTTCTTCGCATTGGAAGACGCGGCCAGGACGTGGTTCGAGAACCGAGAAGCCACCCTAACGACCTGGGAACTTTTCGGAAGCGGCTTCCTGCAGACATTCGCTAGCGTCGTACGCCGAGAACGAGCCCAAGCGCTATTGGAAACCCGGGTGCAGCTACCTAATGAGACGATCGCAATCTTCACGGAGGAGATGGCCCGTCTTTTCCGGCACGCCGACCCCGAAATGTCGGAGGAGAAAAAAGTTCGCTTCCTGATGCGCGGCGTCAAGCAAGACCTTTTCGCCGGACTTATTCGTAACCCACCGAAGACTGTGGCTGAGTTTTCTGCAGAGGCATCGACGATCGAGAAAACTCTGGAGATGCGCACACGGCAATATAACCGCCAGGGGCACACGCCGCAGTATGCCATCCAAGGACTAGGTTCGGACGACCTTCAAGAGACCATCAGGGCCATTGTGCGCGAAGAACTGCGCAAGGTCCTGCCGTCGTCGCAGCCTCAAGTGGCCTCGATCGCTGACATCGTCAAAGATGAGGTTCAGCGGTCGCTTGGAGTTCCGGAGGTGCAACCTCAATTACCGCAACCCCAGCCAGAAGCGATGACCTACGCCGCCGTCGCACGCCGTCAAGGACCCCCTCCGCGACCGCGCCAGGGCCCTGTCACGCCGCAGTTCCGTCGTCCGCCGCCGCCACCGCCAGCACGACCACCCGTCGCCCAGCGCACCTACGCGAGGAAGACGGACATCTGGTGTGCTCCTGACCACCGCCCGCTCTGCTACCACTGCGGAGAAGCGGGTCACGTCTAACGACGATGTCCGTACCGGGAGATGGGACTGCGAGGTTTCGCCGTCAACGCGCCGCGTCCACAGCTTGGCGAGCGCCCACGTGACATCGCCGATTACCTCGCCGCTACTCAGTGGAGCCCTCGACGGCCGTCCCGTTCGCCATCACCAGGCCGCTACCTGTCGCCGCAGCGCCGACCATACACTGGCCCAGCCCGGGGCCGGTCAGCGAGCCCATATCCGGAAAACTAAAAGCAGCAACCGATGGAGGTGCGGTTGCTGTTCGTCGAACTGACGAAGATCCTCCGCCGCCGACGAAGCCGATGACGAAACGATCTCGACGACATAACAACGACACGCCGCCGTCCCGACGAAGTCAGGAAGGCAAGACTACACCGACGAACGACGACTTGACGACGCGACGTTCCAACTTCAGTTCAACACGACGCAGCCGTGATCCGACGCCACGACCTAACTGCAACGCCAGACAAAGAACCACCGACCTCGACGTGCTTCTCGACGGCCACGCAGTCACTGCCTTAGTCGACACAGGGGCTGATTACTCCGTCATGAGTGGACACATTGCCGCCCAGTTGAAGAAAGTTAAGACTACGTGGGAAGGCCCTCAAATTCGAACCGCTGGAGGACACCTTATCACGCCGTCTGGAGTCTGCACGGCAAGAATTACCGTTCATGACCGGACTTACCCTGCCACCTTCGTTATCCTCCAACAGTGTTCACGAGACGTCCTTCTCGGCATGGACTTCCTGAACCAACACGGCGCAATCATCGACCTGAAGTCGAAGTCAATAACGCTGTCGGAAGATCAAGCAATACCGCCGGAGAGCCCTCGTAGTCACCACGCCTTGAGGGTGCTCGAAGATCAAGTGAGCATCCCGCCTCGCTCCAGCATTGTCATTTCGGTCGGCACCGAAACACCCGCTGACGTCGAAGGCGTCATCGAACACGACCAACGTTTACTGCTCGACCGAGAAATTTGCGTCGCAAGAGGGATCGCTCGACTGCACGGAGGAAACACGAAAGTGTTGCTGACAAACTTCAGCCAGGAGTTCAAGCACATCAACAAGGGCACGACGATCGCATACATCGAGGAATTTCAGGAAACCAGCGATGCGTTTGTCCTCTCGGATTCTGTTGCATCTATCCCGACGACCGTAGTTCCCGAGCCAGACTTCGACATAAATCCAAGTCTCCCCGTGATTAAGAAGCAACAGCTCAGAAGTCTGCTTCCACGATACAAAGACTGCTTTTCGACGTCATCGAGGATTCGACAAACCCCAGTCGCAAAGCGTCGCATAATAACCGAAGAGTGCGCTCGACCACTCCGCCAGAGCCCTTACCGAGTTTCGACGCGAGAACGCGAAGCTATAAGACACCAAGTCGACGAAATGCTGCGCGACGACATCATCCAGCCGTCGAAAAGCCCGTGGGCGTCTCCAGTTGTTTTAGTGAAGAAAAAGGACGGAACCCTACGTTTCTGCGTCGATTATCGTCGATTGAACAAAATCACGAAGAAAGACGTATACCCCCTCCCACGGATAGACGACGCATTGGATCGGCTCTGCAATGCTAAATACTTCTCATCGATGGACCTCAAGTCTGGCTACTGGCAAATAGATGTCGACGAAAGGGATCGCGAAAAGACCGCCTTCATCACGCCAGACGGCCTCTACGAGTTCAAGGTTATGCCATTCGGACTGTGTTCGGCGCCTGCAACGTTCCAGCGCGTCATGGACACAGTATTAGCAGGACTGAAGTGGCAGACCTGTCTCGTTTACTTGGATGACGTCGTCGTCTTCGCCGGGAATTTCGACGATCACCTCAAGCGGCTTGCGACAGTACTAGAAGCCATCAAGTCGTCAGGGCTTACTCTGAAGCCGGAAAAATGCCGCTTCGCTTACGATGAGCTTCTGTTCCTAGGCCACGTAATCAGCAAATCTGGTGTCCGTCCAGACCCGCAAAAGACAGCTGCAATCGCACAGTTCCCGCAACCCATCAACAAGAAGGCAGTGCGTAGGTTCCTTGGCATGTGTGCCTACTATAGGCGCTTTGTCAAGGACTTTTCACGCATCGCGGAGCCGCAAACACATCTAACGAAATGTGATGTCGAGTTCAAGTGGGAAACACCACAGGCCGATGCATTTGAAGAACTGAAACGACGCATGCAGTCGCCGCCGGTACTTGCGCACTTCGACGAGTACGCCGATACAGAAATCCATACTGACGCCAGTAGCCTAGGCCTCGGTGCCGTTCTAGTCCAGAGGAGAAACGGAGTCGAACAGGTGATAGCTTACGCTAGCCGGTCGCTGTCAAAAGCGGAAGGCAACTATTCTACGACCGAAAAGGAATGCCTCGCCATCGTTTGGGCTACAGCTAAATTTCGCCCTTATCTTTATGGCAGGCCATTCAAAGTCGTCAGTGACCATCACGCGTTGTGTTGGCTAGCGAATATAAAGGATCCTTCAGGACGACTCGCGCGGTGGAGCCTCAGACTACAAGAATACGACATCACTGTCACCTACAAGTCCGGACGAAAACACTCCGATGCCGACTGCCTATCACGCGCCCCCATTGACCCGCCGCATGCAAGACGACGAGAATGACGACGCCTTCCTCGGAATGATAAGCGCGGAAGACTTCGCTGCACAGCAACGGGCAGACGCGGAGCTAAAAGGCCTCGTCGAATATTTGGAAGGGCACACCACCGTTGTCCCCAGGGCATTTAAGCGCGGATTATCTTCCTTCACGCTTCAAAACAATCTACTCGTGAAGAACTTCTCCCCAGTCCGCGCCAACTACCTTCTTGTTGTCCCGTCAGGACTTCGTCCAGAAGTATTGCACGCCCTACATGACGATCCGACCGCTGGACACCTAGGATTTTTCCGGACACTATCAAGGATACAAGAAAAGTATTATTGGCCACACCTGACCGCCGACGTCGCCCGTTATGTCAGAACATGCCGAGACTGTCAGCGACGCAAGACACCGCCGACAAGGCCAGCCGGATTACTACAGCCAATCGAGCCTCCTTGCCGACCATTCCAGCAGATCGGGATGGACTTGTTGGGACCCTTTCCGACGTCAACAACCGGAAATAAGTGGATCGTCGTGGCGACGGACTACCTCACCCGCTTCGCTGAAACTAAAGCATGCCGAAAGGTAGCGCACCCGAAGTGGCGAAATTCTTTGTCGAAAACATCCTGCTGCGACATGGTGCCCCAGAAGTCCTCATCACCGACAGAGGAACGGCCTTTACAGCGGAGCTCACCCAAGCCATTCTGAACTACAGTCAGACAAGGCACAGGAGGACAACGGCCTACCACCCGCAGACGAATGGTCTTACGGAGCGGCTGAATAAGACCCTCGCCGACATGCTAGCGATGTACGTGGACGTCGAACACAAGACGTGGGATGCCGTCCTGCCGTACGTAACATTCGCTTACAACACGGCGGTGCAAGAAACAACACAGATCAAGCCGTTTAAGCTGGTTTACGGCAGGAATCCGACGACGACGCTCGACGCCATGCTGCCCCACGTCACTGACGAGGAAAATCTCGACGTCGCTAGCTATCTCCAGCGCGCCGAAGAAGCCCGACAGCTCGCCCGCCTGCGGATCAAGAACCAGCAGAGGACCGACAGCCGACACTACAACCTCCGACGACGCTTTGTCGAGTACCAGCCCGGTGACCGTGTTTGGGTTTGGACCCCTATACGCCGACGAGGACTGAGCGAGAAGCTTTTGCGTCGCTATTTTGGACCGCACAAGATCATCCGACGTATTGGTGCACTGGACTACGAGGTCGTGCCAGACGGCATTTCGCTGTCACACCGGTGCCGCTCACGACCTGATATTGTCCACGTTGTGCGGCTCAAGCCGTACCACCAACGTTGACGAACTTTGGGACTTCGCGTAACTGACCTTTGGACTTTATTTCTTTTCGTTGTTTTGTTACTTATGTTTAATAAGTGTCCCTTTGTGTTTCGCTCTCTTTGTAGCATCGGGACGATGCTTTTTAAGAGGGGGGTATTGACACGTGTATTTATATTTATCGGGCGACCAGGGTTCACCGCCTAACAAATCTTATCGCACAGCGCGGGACGCGCTTGCATGTATCCGAAGTTTCTGGAAAGTTATCGATGCTTCTATCCGCAGTCTGTTGTTGCCGAACCTTGCGTTATCTGATTTATTCGCCTGACGCGAATGATGTAGAACTTTATGGAAGGCACGCGGGTCCCAACGACTAGTCTGGAACATTCGACGATTGTGTATAAAAGCCGACGCGCTTGAACCGCTGATCAGATTTTCGACGATCGCCGACCGTGTTCGCCGCTATCGTTGTGCTATAAGTGTAGCCTGTTTTGTGGGCACAGGTTCGCCCAATAAAAGTTAGTTTTGTCTATCACAGTATTGCTACTGTGTTCTTAACGTCACCACCACGTGACAATATCTTCTTTACCGCAAGCCCACACGCGTAACGTACCAACGTACAATAGCCTGAATTTACCTTGGAAACGACGTTGGGCATATCCGAATGACAGAAAGAGATAATTTTATTATGAATATTTGTTTGCGAAGGTGGCAGTTCTTGTGACGTAGTCTTTTGGCAGTGAAAGACGCTCAGGCGGAGAAATTGCCGGCTTCAATGGCTAGGTTAGAACTGTTCCCCACCACCACTCCTTCGGCTCTTGAAAGGTATTTTAAGGCGTAAAACGCAAATTGAGACTGCAGTTTGAGTGATGGGATGCAAAATACACAGCAAGCATGCTGCCCTGGATAAAAGTGAATGTCTAAGCCAGGCCATTGGTCTGGCTTAGTGAAAGTGCCAAGAAGTACTTGAACTAACTAAGACAAAAAAGACACGTCCGCGGTGCCTCGGGAGCTCCCGCATAAGGTTATGTCGAAGAACAGAACGGAGAAAAAGCAGCGAGAATGCTTCAGGTGTTGGAAGCGGTAGGCGGAAAGTCTGTAGCATACAGTGTACACTGGCGGCCTGTACAAGTTCATGATTGACGCTCAAATCAGTAATAACACAATTTCTCTATGTTCATGATCTAACGCTGAAGTTATACTGTCATTTTCCGTTCCATTAAGGGTACGTAAGTTTTAAGTCGCTAGAGGTCTTTTTAAATTTTATGTGGGTATTGTTACGATCGTCCAGCGGGAGCAGTGACTTTCGAGCCTTTCTTCGATTTCCTGAGATGAATCGCTTAAGCTTTGTGAAGTTAACAGTAGATTCCATAAGTCAGACAAGTGGTAACACCATGGTGGGACGCGTTTGACGAAAGACAGTGTGGTTGATGGATGACAACGGGCCGCCGACCATGATGTTGGGACAAAGAGACTCCCTGGAAAGTGCGTTCTGCAGTTTCGTTATGGCCGCTGCTGGCCGCCCAAACAAATCGGCCCAAGGACCAGCTAATTGCTGGGCCATTCCACGAGCTGAGACGCGTCAACTGAGACAAGCGTGAGCCTAGCTGTTAACGCGTGCCCTTCCTTTCTCTGGGGCAGTGAGACGTGTGTGCCCGGGGGTACTTCTGCGATTGTGCTCAAGGAACAAAGGTGCCGGATTGCTTATGCGCACCCTCGCCTCGCACTATGCACACCCTAGCTAGAGGAAGGTGTTCCGCAGATTTCACTAACCTAGGGATCTAGGGAGGACCATAGGGTTTTAAGCGGACTGCTGAAGTGTGTGCTGGTGTGCTCTGATGTGCGCTCGCCAGAAAGATTTAGCCTCTGACCTGTAGCTCATGCTACGCGAACAATGTACTGCGCTCCGTACTACGGCTAGTACGAGTACCCCTTGTTCAATGTAAATAAGTTTGTCTTTCCAATGTAAATAAACCCCCTGTTCCGTTCCTCATCCTCTCGACCTCGTAATCTTCGCGAAAGAAGCAACCCTCGTCAATAACCCCCCCCCCTCCCCCCCAACCACATTAAGAAAACAAATCATCAATCCAGACAATATATGGGCGAAATCCTTTGTGTTTAACTATCACTGTTCCGTGTTGTATCGCTTATATGCCTTATAGGTGCTTTCTTTTTCTGCTTTCTCATTGTAATCAATACATTCCCTCCCACGGCTCAGGGTAAACCAACTGGAATTAAGTTTATAATTATCGTCCATGTCCTTCCTCTTTATTTTACTTTCTCTCTCTCTCTCTCTCTTGATTTATTCATTTTTTCCTGCATTTGGGGTTTGACGGTGCAAGATGGCTGAAGAATTGGCAATAGGCCTTATTTTACGTTATCCGGCATCGTATAGTATTACAATTAGCACCATAAAGCGCGATGGTATTCCCGTAAGTTTTTGGGCAAATCATGTAATATCTTGCCCCGCGCTTCGTCAGCCTACCTGTCACCTCAGGACGACTGTAGAAAGAAATTACAACAATTAGACGTGCGCTAAAATCACACGATCTGAAATCATATCATACCACCCGGGTAAATCCAAGTTGGAGACATATATAGCGACGACTCAACAATGAAAAAGTCGGATAAGTGTAGGAGGACTCAAATGTCATCACGCTGGTATACGTTCACCCGAGAACTAAGCGCTAACAGACGGAGGCTGAGAAGAAAGCAGACGCACAGAAGCGTTCCCCGAACATACAGGCATTTAACAACGTATACATATACGTGTATGAAAACTACTGACCAAACGTCGACACCACGGACTTTCTGTAAACAAAAATCACATCGTGGCTATGCATAAGTATTCGTACCCGCAAATGTTCTCACACCTAAATACTCAAACTCAAAAAATTGAAGCAGCGGTATTTAATGAGTGCACGGGACAGAACGCGCAAGCGAGCGATCACCCCGCCGTCACACGTTGTTCAGAATACTTTTAACCGGCGGATATGTTATTGCTACGACTCCTTTCTTTTCTCCCTATCGCCCGCCCTGTACAAAGAAGGAGGTTTGCAGAGCGATCCGTCAGACAGCCACGCAGTGAACGCTGCCTACAGAAGCTGCTTTCAGCTCTTAAACGCACCTAGCCCTTTCGCAAACAAGACATAGATGGCAGCAAAGAGCAGCAAGAGACCAATGAAGCACGGCCCCTGATAAAATTTCCCCAAAAAGACATCAAAGATAACCAAGGAAGAGGGATACGCGCAAAGGCAGCACATGCAAAATGTATAAAGCAATAGCGTGATAAGAAACATCGTTCAGCGACAGTCCTTTGAGAGCCACGCTGCGGTTTCGGGCTTGTTGCCCAGACCGTTGACGTAGTGCGAAAAATCGGTTTCTTGCTAAATCTCTGTTCTGGTAATAAAACCTGCTTGAAGCACGAAAAAAAAAGAAATACGATTAGCTGACAAAAAACAAAGTCTTAAATGCGTTCTTCAGCAGTCTACTAACATTCTCATGGCAGAGGAAAGAAAAAACAAAAAGAAATGCGGCGATCCAGGATAATGCTCTTGAAAGCAATTGGCTATGGCGAAGAAAATAAACTGGCTGAAATTTCCGCATTTCGGCATGTCAAAGAAAAAAAAGATCTTCCTTAGTCCATACAGAAAAATAGAAAATAATTTGGAACGCTTCAAAAAGAAAAGTAAAAATACTAGCAAAAGGAAAAGTCGTGAAACAAGTCCAAACTGTGGAAATATCATGCATGAAAATTGTCCCGGCCAAAGATTAAGGTGAGAGCGATCGCGAAAAAGCCACCTATATAGAGACAAATAAAATACGACAACAATATAGTGCATTGTCGTGTCGTGTGTATCCAAAGTAAGCTTTATACGAAATCCCCGCGCTTGCACATAAGCAAACAAATGCGCGCCGAATGACAATGCAACAGGAACGGAAAGCCTGCGAGTAAAGAACTGGCAAAAGCCGGCAATATTGGATGCTGTTTCTTTTGCGCTCATCCTCGGGGGCCCTCTTGTCCGCGGTACTGGCGTCCTCTAAAGTGGATCTTCGCGGATCAAGTCGAGTGAACCCGAAGCGCTGGCAACTAGGCTTGTAAAAATGGTTCGTGTTCGTGTCACACCCGCGCTGCTGTCCGGCGCAGCGCACCGGTTCCGCAGAGAAGCCAGCGCCTTCTGGAGGCCAACGCTGCTCGCTCGTCTTTTCCTCCTGCTCTTGGCGACAGCCGAGGAAGAGCTGCTTTCTCCACTCCCAAAGCAAGCCTCAAGGCAGGAATAATAAAAGCAACCGGAACAAAGCGCCGGGTCGAAGCACACAAGTGTCTCTGCGTTAGCTCGGTTGATTTGAAGACGACGTTTCTGTTACGGGACGTCGTGTTTGTGCAGATGTATATACGTACAAACGGCCGTGGTGAGCGGCGGTTGCTTTTCTCCGAACGCAAGCTGCAATTCATTGTTTTTTTTTTCTTCGTGTGTGTGTTCTTTTACGCGTGCCTTGCCCTTCCTGCGATTTGATGGCTGTCGCGGACGGGGTTTACGACGTCACTCGTCTCCAGACTGCGGGTCGCCCTCTGTCCTCTCCCCTGGGGCAGCCCGCTCGTCTGCCGGGCACGGTGCTTGTCGCCGCCCCGCCAGAGCCAGTCCCATCAGCAGGACCCTTTTGTGTCTGACCTCTCCAGCGCTCTTAATCCCTCGGCGCCCGGCTGGGGGCGTGTGTGCCCCACTCTCCGGCCAGTGTGCGTCAAATTAAGCAAAGAAAAAGGAAATTGTGATTGCCAACGTACGCAACCTTAATTTGATTATTATTATTATTATTATTATTATTATTATTATTATTATTATTATTATTATTATTATTATTATTATTCTATGGGGCAGAGCCCAGTTTCCGGTGTTCAGGTTTCTATAATGAACGGAATCTCAGCTAGTCATTCATCGTTGTCTTATTTAATTTTACAATCTTCTTTTCTTTTGTTCCTCGTTAGTGCCAGCCGATTTGAAAGTCGGCAATTAAGATTTACAGTCAGGAACGCTGAGCAGGAGGTCCTGCATTTCCTCAATCCTACAGTGCCACGGCTTCACCAGTGAAGTAATCGACGAAGTCCGCATAACACTATCCTCACTGCAGCAATTCTTCAAATGTCTAGCCACTCCTTTAACAAAGTTGCGAAATATCCATTAAAGGGAATCCTTCTTCTATCAAAAAGCGCTTCAATGAAATGCACACTCCAAGGTATGCGGGCATTTTTTTAAAATTTTCGCCCTCATGGAATTGTGGCTGCCGCGATTCCGCGCCCTCGTGCTTAGCAGGGCAACGGCAAAGCCATTACGCCACGACGGCGGGTCATAGTGTATAAGGCTCTAACACGTAGCACCAACTCAGAATCCTGCAGCCCGCCATTTCTCAAGCTGACAGCAGCTCCGCAACACGGAGCGTCGCAAGTTAACCGTTTCATGGTTCTGATGTTACCTTCTCAGCTGATCGAGCTGCAAATGTCCCGCTTTAGCCGGACAGAGAGCTACCCTAAGCTACTCTAAGACAGAAAGCTAGTGTTTCACATGGCCGGATAGCGACGCGTACGAACATGGCCTGAGTCACCTGAACAATCAAATAACCATGATTAGTCGCAAGTTTGATTCTTCGAACCGCGAAATATGGGTGTATTCACTATCTGGCATTTCAAGCATTGCGTTGCGTATGTTCATTACTCGTGGCAGGTGCCGTCTTCAATGTGTACCGGATTTCCGCGGGCATCGAGTTGCGGAGCTTTCTCGATGAGTTTGGGATTTCGCGATGAGTTTGGGAGTTTTTGTTTCATCCAAAACGGGGTTCCGCGTCGGCACCATACCAATTTCAATGCCACTGTTTTTCGACTCCACCACAAGGTTACCATCCTCTTCAAACTCGATGTGCAGTGACGCTCAGCCATAGCATAAAATAGCCGCCGAGACAAGCGCTGCTAGCCCAGCCCCGAAACAAACACGGCACGCATAAAACATGTGAGCAGAATAATTGTTGATTGTGCTTTCTACAAATTATTGAAATTGTTGCTGAACGATAAAATAAATTCTCTATCACCAGTGCTTTCCAACTCGGCTCACTGACTACTTCTGAAAGCCAGAAATTTTTGAGCTGGAATCACGAAGCTTTCCCTTCCTAAGTGCTTTTTGCCATTGGCCATTCTCCTTTGCTAACAATTTGCCCAGTATAATCGGCTGAAATTTTTACTTACGAACGATTGTAGCGCAAGAGGGTTTGGGAATACAAGACCTTTTCCTCTGCTGTAATTTGCATTATTGCCTTTAGGGCTCCTTTTGGCATCGAATCCAATTCTATGGCCATCCACAGGTAACAAAACCAAACACGGAAAAAAGGCTCAGGAGCCTGTAGCATTGTTTAAAGAGCTCAGGAAGACCATGAACACTGGCACGGAAAACGACTATGGGTAAGTAGGCCCGGAATTCAAGCACCTAAACCTTGAAAAACGAAAGAACCTGAAACGAAACATTGGCTACGTAGGCCAGAGAAACTTTGTGGCTTTAGAAATTTTTAACAGAAAAATAAAACATCGGCTCCAGCCACTTCAGAAGTAGAATGAAAGACGCGGGGAAAAAAAAAGAAACAGCGTAGCAGCAGGTGGGAGCGAAATTATTTCTGTCGGTTTTCTCTGTATAGCCACAGTCGCAAAATGGAGAGGAGGACAGGAAAAGAAAAAGACACGCATCGCGGGAAGGTAGGCAGCAAAAGCGAAGAGAGAATTGACCAGGTAAACGGGATCCATGTTTGCGCGAGTAATTACTTTTGCCGCGCGCACGGTCGTCTCTTGAGCGGTACGGCACAGTGCACCGCGCCAGAAACAGCGATGCCGTCGCAATCTAATTATTTTCGAGGAAGGAACGCCGCGCCGCGCGCTGGAGAAAACAAACAGTGGGAGGGGCCATGGTTGCGCCCAGCTGACAACACGAAAAATCCGCGAAACATATCGCCGAAGGAAAACTGGCTAACGCGCTGGCTCGCGCACACGCATAGAAAACATGGCCGTACTGCTGGGAAGACCGTTGCCTAAACCTGCCTGCTCGTGGTTGCATGCACGAAGCAGCGGGAAGGTGGGCAAAAGTTAAAGAAGGGGCAAAAATTAAAAAAAAAATATAGGGAACGGTGTGGAGAGGGGCCAAACCACGGCCAATCACAAGCAACGCATGCCGGCTCATGCTTTTCGCATACTCTCCCACTAACGCCATGGCCCAACCTAAACCTGAGTATTAATCGTGGTAAAATATGTGGTTCAGCTGTCCGCATTGCAGCGACATTTCGGAAGTGTTTGCATCGCAACGAAGACATCTCTACAAAGAGGACCTACTCATAGTCTTTCGTTGTCAGATGAAATAAATTTGAAAATACAGACGTGAAAATGGGACGTGCTTAAATTACATTAAACTGAGATTTAATGACCCGAACCTGCGTGGCAATCTATGAGGGACGCCGTGGTGCAGGGCTCTAGATTAATTTGGCCCTCTGGGATTTTGTAGCGTTTCTTTCTTTCTTTCTTTCTTTCTTTCTTTCTTTCTTTCTTTCTTTCTTTCTTTCTTTCTTTCTTTCTTTCTTTCTTTCTTTCTTTCTTTCTTTCTTTCTTTCTTTCTTTCTTTCTTTCTTTCTTTCTTTCTTTCTTTCTTTCTTTCTTTCTTTCTTTCTTTCTTTCTTTCTTTCTTTCTTTCTTTCTTTCTTTCTTTCTTTCTTTCTTTCTTTCTTTCTTTCTTTCTTTCTTTCTTTCTTTCTTTCTTTCTTTCTTTCTTTCTTTCTTTCTTTCTTTATTTATTTATTTATTTATTTATTTATTTATTTATTTATTTATTTATTTATTTATTTCTTTCTTTCTTTCGTCCCGAACACGTAGGAACATGGCTGCTGCAGCCGGGAAACTACACTTCGGCCTTGTGCTCAGCATCACAACGCCATACCACACCTGGTGGGATGTATTTTTTCTCAAGAAACTTCTAAGCAAGTTAGCGATAGGAAAAAGTTCGGAAGCCCGTTTACACAACACTATAACGATGGCATGAAGATGTAACAGACTACATGGAGTAATGACGCTTCTTTCGCTGAACGAACATGAAAATGAGGTGCGCATACTTTCCCAAAAATTGAGAGCAAGTTACACTGCAACAATTAACAAAACAAGCACTATAATTCTGCAAAGAAGGAAAGCTTTCAAAAAAGAAAGACTGCAGATTTAAACAATTCATTCAGCTCTGAATTCATTTACTGCAACAGAAGCATATTCCCACAGTGAAGACCACCATCCTTGCTTGCTTGCTTCTTCCTCAAATAATTGCGTCCAACCACAACAGGGAACTCGACAAGAGCTCAGCGATTATGGCAAATTGTATTAGGGAGAAAACCATGTGGTCGTTTAAAAACACAATTTCAAGAATAAAAATAGCAATTTAATATTCAAAAGGTACCTATATATGCGTAAATGCGCAGAAATAATAGTGTGGATTAGATAAATTTTTATTTTTTCTTAAGCGGGGACGCGGCTTCCCCATCGAGAAACACGGCAAAAAGATGGATTTTTAGAAAATCACATTTCATTTTGAACAACACTTTCTGTACTTGATTTCGAAAACCAAACAAAAGTGCCCTAAAAATTCGTTGTGTTAGCCAAGATCGTCAAAAATTTCGTGCAAATCACGAAAGAACACCACTTTTCAAGCCACATGTTTAGAACGGCGCCACCGAGCAATGCCATCTTCTCATCGGAAAGCGCAGTTCTCCGTCTTCAAGCTTGCCGCTTCAGCTATCTCCTCCATACGTGAACAAGCGAACAGGTGGGTTAAAGGTTCTTCCGGGGTCTCCGATTGGCCGCGCCCACCCCGTGACTCTAGCAAGGTTAGCATTACTCCGGCGCTCGCTCCGCAGGGTTTGTCAGCTCTTCGCAACTCTCGATCTCTCGACACTCTCCATAATCAGGACGAGTGTCTATAGGGGTGCTAAGCGTACATTGCAGTAGCGTGGGCTGTCCCTCCCTTTGTGGTCGCCCCAGACACGCGCGTAAGCATTTCGGGCATCGGCGACGCGGACTTCGCGCGTATAATCCTCGGACATGCGGCTAAGCCTTTCAGCATCGGTGGTTACGAGTTCGCGACCAAGTACATCGAACACGCAATCCTTGGACCCATGGCCAAGCATTTCGCGCAGTCGGCGCCTCCAACTGCGTGACTAAGCACATCGAGTGTCGACTCCTCGAGCCCACATTTAGGTGTTTCGCGCATCGGAACCTCGGACTACGCGACTAAGCACATCAAGCGTCGAATCCTCGGAGCCCCGCCGGATGTTCCACACGTCGACAGCTCAAACTGCGCGACTAAGCATATCGAGCGTCGATTGCTCAGACCCGCGGCCGAGTGTTCCATGCGTCGGCACCTCGGACTGCGTGGCCAAGCACATCAAGTGTCGGCTCTTGGAGCCCTCAGATGGGAATTTTGCGATCGGTACCTCGGACTATGCGACTAAGCACATCGACCATCGATTCCTCAGACCCATGGCTGGATGAGGTGGTGGTGGTGGTGAATTGTAGCAACAGGCGGGTTTAGCCTGGCGAACAAGGCCGGCAATTGCTCCGCCCGAGCGTCTCGCACAATACCGCTGAAGGGTTTCACCATATGTCCATCAAACCGGTCTCTCTTAAGAAATCGATGAGGAGACGTGAAGTTTCTTTGCGGGCTATAACTGATCCCTCGGGAAATATAAGGTCTTGCAGGCGCGCATGCGGAAGGTCCTTGTTTTGCAGATTTTTCAGGAGAGTGTCTCTTTCATCTTGGAATTACTGGCAGGACCACAAGAAGTGCTCAATGTCTCCTGTATCATTGCATGCCGTACAGTTCGGAGAATTGATTCGCCCCGTTTTAAATAACCAGGCCGGTGTATTAGCCGATCCTGTCCTTATTCGATATAGAAGTGTGGCTTCCTTTCGGTGCAATCTCTTGGTTACGCAGGGCATATGCGGTGGAACCCAAAGCGACGCAAAGTGATTTCGAATGTCAGATTTTTGCACTTGATTACTCTTTGGAGCCTTGATTTTGGGAGGGTGATAGAGTGCTGCGTATGCAAGCGCATCAGCTTTTTCGTTTCCTGAGATGCCAATGTGGGAAGGAATCCACTGAAACTTTACTGTGAAGCCTTTGTTGTTGAGTTCTTTCACGATGGCTAGTGATTTGCGTGGGAACTTGAGGGATGGCAAACCACGGTATATTTGTTGTAACGCGGCCTTTGAGTCCGTAAGGACAACCACATTCTGCGGAGGCAAAGTCTTTAGTTTGCGCAGAGCAGAAGCTATTGCTACGCCTTCCACAACTGTCGACGAGGCTATGCAGTCCAGACGGCCAGACCACGTATATCTTAGAGAGGGAATATAGAATGCAGCTACACAGCGGTCTTCCTCTGCCTTGACAGAGCCATCTGTTTATACTTGTAGGTGATTCGGGTAAATCGTGTTCAGGTGTTCCAGGACTAATGACTTGGCTTCTGCAGATGCAATGCAGCTCTTTGATTGCAATCGTGGTACACTTAAGTTGCATGTGATGTCCTCGAATGTCCAGGGTGGTTCTATCCTTTCCCTCTGTCTCGAGCAGCGCAATCCTAATACGCGAAGCGTGGTCAATGCTGCATAAAAGTGTGAGCGCGGCCTGTTACCTATACGTCTTAAGAGGGCTCTACCGGGCGTAGACTCACTCAATCGTAGGAGCTGGATCATCAGAGCCTGGGAAGCCTGAAGTCGTAGAGGGTGTGACTCAGCTTCGTAGAGCACTTTCTTGTTTGACGCTGGCTGAGGGACTCCAAGGCAAAGTCGGATACCTTTTCTGTGGATGGCTTCTAAGCGCTCGTATTGGCTGTCTGAGGGTGACATCAGAGGTAGCTGATACAGGAATCGACTGGTAACCAACGCTGTATGTAGTCGTAGCATCGACGTCGGGTGGTTGCCCCAGCGTATGCCAGCGACTCGCTTGAGCACATGTAGCCTGGGTGACGATGACGCCACAACGTGGCTGGATGTTTCATGGGTCGGCATCTCCGACTATGCGACTAAGCACATCGAGCGTTGATTCCTCGGATCTGCGGCATGGCGTTTCACGCGTCAGCACCTAGGATTGGGCGAATAAGCACATCCAGCATCGACTTTTGAGCCCTCATTTAGGCATTTTACGCATCTGCCTCTCGGACGAGGCGACTAAAAACAGAGCGTCGATTCCTCGGACCCGCAGCCGGGTGTTTCATGCGTCGGCACCTCGGACTGCGCGGCTAAGCACATCGAGCGTCGAATCCTAGGACCCGTAGTCGGCTGCTTCATGCGTCGGCACCTCCGAATGCGCGGCTAAGCACATCGAACGTCGAATCCTTGAGGCTACAGCTAGGCAATTTGCGCATCTGCACCTCGGACTACGCGACTGCGCACATCGAGACTTGACTTCGCGGACCCACGGCTAGGCATTTCGTGCGCCCACTCCTTTATCATATTGTCACGCTGCATGTTAACAATATATGTGGAACCACCCCTTCGTAAAGAGGACCTAATCATGAGCTCTATTCACTAGGTCCCTTTAGCTGGCAGACACCGGCCTGCAGAAGTGAGGCATCAACCGCCTTGGTTGCTTCGCGGCTTTGGTGTTGCCCTTCTAAGCACGAGGTTGCGGAACCAAATCGAGGTGACGGCGGCCGCATTTTGATCGAGGCGAAAGGCAAGAACACCCATATGCTTAGATTTAGGGGCACGTTAAGGAACCCCAAGCCCCCAAAATTAACCCGATTCCCCCAATGCGGCGTGCCTCATAATCAGATCGTGATTTTGGTACGTAAAACTCCCTAATCCGTTTTTAGAGTTGAGGCATCACATAGAGATACCGAAAGAGAAAGAGAGAGAGGAAAGGCAGGGAGGTTAACCAGAGGTGAGTTTCCGGTTTGCTATCCTGCACTGGGTGAGAGGATATAGTGGTTGTAAAGACGCCAAATAGCGAGAGGTGAAAAAATTCGCAGTGCTGTCCGAAAGTCGAAGTCGCGATCGCTATAGCAAATTAGTAGATTGCTGTACGAAGTAAGGTGAGTAGTTTTATCGACCGTACAAACTTTTAGACATTCACTTACTAACTAAATTAACAATGATAGAATATGTAAGCGTGAGTCAACGATGACGTAGACGGAAACAGACAAACAGAGGCAGTGGTCTTTGTGTGTCTGCTTCTTTGTACGTCCTTTTTCAGTCGTGCTTACACATTCCATCAAGAATTCAAACCAACTAGCCCATTACTGTGTTTTAACTAAATTAACCAGCACGGTATCATGGGCGCACAGGTAAACATGAACACCATCTCGCTACGTGAGCGCTGAAACTCGCTTTGAAAATTCAGGAGTGAGGAATCGCGGCAGGAGCAAGTAAATTGACCTTCATGCATGTCTCGCTTCAGCGCGAACGCAATACCGAAAGCACAGCCCATACGAACCTACGGGCACTATGCGCACTCTGCAAACATCGCAGATCGCCTTGAAGATGAGGTCCGTGTGGGCGCGCCCTTTAGCCATGTCACACATTGCTTTAAAAACACACGAGCAGCGGCAACGCGTCCCTACGGCGTCCGCCAAATGGTCTACAACGGGGGGAAGGGGGCCAAGCGATATACACGTGCCTCAAATGAGCTCCGGCTTTTTCACCTCACAGCGACCGTCAACCTACACATTTCCTGGAAGTAATCATCGCCACGACTGCGGCAAGTCATCCGGACTACGACGAGCTGAACATTTCTGCAAGTGCTTGCACATAAACTGAACTGAACTGAACATAAACTGGACGGAAACCGCCACATTTCGTGCCCGGTTCGCCGGCCGCCGCGTGACCCCTAACGCGCTGTTTAACAGAAGCACGGATCTTACTAATCTGTCCCACGTCTTCCCGTCGAGAAATCTGAGCAGGTAAGCAATGAAGCTGAGCTTGTTTCAGTGGGCACAGTTGGTATTTGCTTGGTCCCTAGGCAGTGAGCGGGAGTGGGACTATTAGTTTCGAACATTTGTGATGGTAATCTATAACTAACCCTTCCAAGATAATGCTATTTCACGTCATCCATAATGAATTTATCCTCCACTGAAGATTGATTCCGGCATTGTTGGACTGGACAGGAAGAATACTGTTAGTACCATGTTTGCTAAAATGTAAGCTCTGTTTCACCTAAATGACTATCACAATAGCAGAATATGCAATAATACTGACGGTTCAACAACTTCAAAATAAACATCCGCTTTTGTAATTCCATGACTCGACATACGTCAAAGTTGCAGTATTTCCCATAGAACATCATCAATGGAAGCATTAGCTGCTGACTTTATTGAAGCACAGAAGCAACCTTCTGTATGGTGTATTCTCACCGACTCAAAGTTGGCTCTTCAATGCTTGCTGCACTTTTGTCCTCGTGATCAAAACGGAATGATGATTTACGAGATGTTACCGAAAATGGCTGCAACTGTATCGTCGTGCATAGAATCAAACGAAAGTGCAATGCATTCCTGGGAATATTCGTGTCGCAGTAGGAGTAGGGGAACGTCTGGGAGAACTACAGTCTTTCAAATAGACCACTCAAAAGTAAAAACTTCAAGAGTGTAATTGACCGACTTGGAGTGTAATGACTTTGTGGGCCGGCGGTCTAAAATTGTCTGCTCTGAATGTGGCCAGTCATCAAGACGGGTCAACGCAGTCATGAGTTGCTGCCTGTGCGCGCTGTATCGAGGGCAGTGGCAAAGAACAAGTTAGATAGTTGCCTAGCTGACTAGGTGGTCACAAGCAGCACTATCATCCCTTCATACGCTGAAGGCAATGGATTTCGTTGGAACGACGCCGAGCTACACTCGACAAAGTACTGTTCTCTCGGGTCGGGGTAGTCCAGATCCAAGACGAACCTCTTCCGTTTAACCTACCTGCTTTTCTTGGCTTGGCGCTGTAAAACAAAACACTGTATTCATCATCATCACCACCTACCTGCTTTTCTTATCTCGTTTCTCTCTTTCTTTCTCTCGGTGTCGTAGGAACAATGAAGACAAACTGGGTAGAGATGCGCATCCTTCCACTCCTGTTGCACTAAGTCGGTCCACGAGGGCTGATATTAAGAGCCCTCGTAAATTGCTAACATTTAAAAAATAGTTTTATTCTAATGTTGGCATCATGAGCTTGATTCGATAGGTATCAAATGGAAGAACAGCCGGTCTTCAATTTCAGGCCAATTCTATGAACCGATTTCTTCGTAAACTTGACCCCTTCCTACAGCTTTCAACTTCTCTGCAGCTGCTGGCCGTGACGCAGACTGATTGAACGTGTCAGGTTGGATGGTGGCGTATGCACGTAGCTTTATATATCGCATGCGTCGTTCAGCTATGCCTTGTCACACGCGCGGCTGTTCATGGGATAACATATAACACGTTCCAAGTTTGAACAGCAAAGATTTTTTTCGAGGATGCTAGCGAATTATCTGGATGGTTGTACCTACTGCAGAGGAAAGTTGCTTAGGCCATGGGGTTATCGTCGTTACCACGATCCGCTCTAAGAGCCTTAGTGACCTTCTTTGCTAGAAGCAGTATTGTTTCTGTGTTGTGCCAAGTATTTTATTACGTATTTGTTTATTTATATTGTAGCATTCCATTGACTTGATTGACTGACCTGTATTTACTTGCAGATTTCATATCGCTTTTCATATCCCTTTATGTTATCATTTTTTGATCATCGGAAAATGTTTGCAGAGAAGCCGGTGACAACAGCTGCAAAATATCTTGATCTGAATAAATCAATCCCCCCAAACAAATAAAGTCACCAATTTCAAAAGTTGATCTCTAAACGACGATATCATTCACAAAAATTGTTCTCCCAATGCAATTCCGACAAAGCTGCACAGAAACTTTGAATTGCTTTAGACTGCCCAGAATTTTCTTTTTGAAGGGAAAAAGAAGTAAGCTACGCGCACTCGGTAATTAACTGACACTCGTAGTACCTTTACAACGGCCTACGACGGAGTTTATAATAAAGTAAAATTAAACACTGCTGTTTTGGTTTACAGCAGGATATTCCAAGTTGTTCAATGCTTCCCCGATGCCGATCTATACTGGTGGAGGAAAACGGAATGCTCAAGCTGTTTTAAACATATGGCAGCAATAAATAGTCACTATCAAGCACACACAGCGAGCCATCTAAAAGAAGCGTGCTGGACTCTGCATGCTTCAGTGGATAGCGGGCCTTAGGCTAGCCATCCGCCGTTACTACTGAATCATTCCACCAACTAGAATTTTTACGCAATAGTGGTGTCAGTGAGAAAAATCCCACAACACACATATCTTGCAGGCATAATTTCGCAAAAAAATATGCCTGGTTTTCATGGCCTTGGTCATGCGACACCACTGCCTACGAACGTAAGAGAATCGTCAGTCATGCAACACGCCACTTTTTCATGGACTCAGAATTCTGAGTTCACACTGGTTCTGTAGAAGTCGTAGCGTGATTCAGTGGGAAGACCAACGGAGCAAGGGAAGATAACGCCCAACGTGCATTAGACGCTCACCTTAGACAGAAAGCAAGCGCACGGCGTTTTAAGCACGTCGGCGGCTTTCGTGAGACTGAACAAGAAAAAAGTTTCAAGGAAAGTCCGTGCATTTGCAGTTCACAGCGAATGGCAGTCGGAAGAAAACTGAAATCTGATCGCATCTGAAAACTTACGTAAAATAGGAAAATAAGCTTGACATAAGACCTGTGCTATGTTTCCTAAAAATCGAGCCGAGTATGCTATTGCTGCTGCGGACGCTGTTAAAGGTTGAGTAGAGTGCAGGGAAAGAAAAGCTTTTTACTTCACTCGAACAGGCCTCTTTGGAAGCGCGAACAGCCGAAGTGGTGAGCAAGGACAAAAGAACAAGAGGGCCGCAAAGAAGCCGGCGGCGAAAGCTGACCAAATAGGAGACCATTAGCGTGAGCAGCGGCCGCCGAAATCGGATCAGTCCGCGGGAGCGACACGCAAACGCGGCGAGTGGTCAACAAGAGAGCTGACGAACAGGGCTGCCGCGAATGTGTCGGGCATCGGGAAAGCAGAATATGTAAGGATGGCAGAGGAAGCGCGGGGCAACGCATAACGATCGGAGAAAAGTGGGAGACATGAGGACACCTGAAAGAAATAGAAAGTAAAGGTAAGTAGAGGAGACGAAGCGCTTGAAGAGGCACGCGTAGACTTGAAAACGGATTGCCGTGCCCTGTCCACGGATACGTGTTGTTTGGTTATTGGGTAAAGGGGGACCATTGAGTCAAGTGAACACTAGCGAAGCACAAAATACAAAACGTGCGTATTGGTCATGAAGTGCGTGCGAGAACGAAGAAGGGCCGCCCGTAGCACAGAAGATGTGCGTTTGCCACCGTTGCTCACATGTGGGTCGATCCATGAGAAAAGACTATTGCAAAAAGAACATAGGAAGAAAATAAAATTTGCAATAAGAGCGCAGGCGCTTCGTGAACCTATTTATTTTTAATTTGCATTAGAAAGGAAACGGAAAAGGAAAACAGTGATGCGGACACAATAGAAGGCCAGCTTGATTTTGCACATGATGGATAAAAAGGGAAAAAAAAGCAAGGAAGTGTAGCTTTGCTGCTGCCTCAGGTATTTCTAGCTAGTGCAAATGCCTAATAGCCACTCCCATAGCTTCTGGCGCTAATGACGCCAGATCATGCTTGCTTTTACACGTTCGTTCAAGCGTACTGTCAAATGACATGCGCAACCGCCATAAAGCGGTTTGAGAGAAAGCACTTGGTCATGAGATGCAACAATTAACCAAAACTGAAGAGCTCACGAGAGTTTTCGCTACGGGTTGTAGGTCATGCGGTATCCTTTCATGCAGGTATAGTATTTCGTGGATTTTATTAGTTTATTTATATACTCTGCAGATAGTGAATCCGAATTCACTTTTTTTTATGAATCCAATATTTATTAGACACTCGCTAATTCTCACAGCACAAGTCTACGAAGACGAGTTAGCGCTTCGTAAGGTCAAATCACTTAAGCGAACACCTTTAACATTTACTCATGTTAACTGGTTTTGTTGAGACTTTGTAAGCAACAGTTCAAGATCAGCCATGTCACAACATCGACAGGATCCGAACTTTCTGCTTTCCATAGTGCAGTGCTATATGTGCAGCAACAATCACCAAATCACTGGGATATATTCAGTGACTCAAAGGAATCCCTGATATCCCTCTTATCAGCTCTACGCTGCAGCCCGCATGAACAATTGGTAGCAGAGATACGATTACGCTACCATCAAGCGGTGGACAGAGGCCACGACATTGTATTTCAGTGGCTACCTGGGCACTGCAACATTACTGGCAATGAAAGTGCCGACAAAGCTGTCCTTGAGGCAAATGATGAATCTGAAAGCACCACGATACCATTGTCGAGGACAGATGCAGCGCGGCACCTCAGTGGTCTTACCTATACTCTAAAGAAATAGAACACAATGGAGTTCGCCAACCGGCTCATATGTGTCATTGACCCCCATATGATATTACAACATTTATTTGGTTATAACCGACGGGAAGAAACGCTACTGTACCGCCTGCGAGTAGGAGTTTATTTCACAAACGCCTGCTCATTCCTAATTGGAATGGTGGACAGTCCCAACTGTAGCACATGTAGTGTCGAAGAAACGACCAAACAGCTCCTGTGTGACTGCTACCTACACATGCGAAGACGAGAGGACAGGAGTCCCTCGGACAGCTTTGGAGCATTTAGACGAGCATCCTTTCAGAGAGAAGATTTTGGGACCGTGGCCTCGTGCGTCTGCTATGTGCAAGGGCCACAAAAGTGCTGGTGCACTTCTTGAAATGCACCAGCCTGTATGACCGCCTGTGAATGACTCAGAAATGAACGCTTGTGTGTGCAAAAGTGGACACTGTGACCTCATTTTAACGCGACAGCGTAAGGAGCTCGGGTAGCAGAAAAGCCGGTGTAGTTGGTGTCGGCGGCATTGGCCGTGTGCGAAAAATGGAGGAAGGCAATTCAATTTTGGCCCACGTAGTACTTCCCACACGAAAGTGGGATCTTATCCCACTTTCGTGTGGGAAGTACTACGTGGGCCAGACGGGCAGGTGTTGAAACGCGCGTCTGGCGGAGCAAAGTAACAAAGTGGAGAGCATCGTAATAGATGGGCATCTGGCTGCTCATTGTAGAAAATGTGACGCGAAGGCACCATGCTTCCCGCTCTTAAAACAAACTGTTGTTGTCTATCGCCACAGGAATAAGACTACGAGAGAAATTGTGGAAGCAGCTGAGATAGCCAGAGCAGGTGACGAGTGCGTTAGCACGCCGTCTATACTTTTATCAAGGAAAGAGCTTGAATTTTTGGGCATAGTAGTCACATGACTGTTTTTCCTCCTTCCCTTCAGTGTGTCTATTTCAATGGCGTCCCAGTGAGTATATATATACTCACCAGCTGCAATACATCAATTGTTGAAAGTTAGCGCTCGCCCTGCGTTCCTGCTTGTCCCGGTGTCATTTTTTGCGCTATGTATTCCAGTCTGTGTGAAAAGATACCCATAACGCTGCAGCAGCTCGCCACTGTGCTCGTCTAATCCTGTACTTACTGTCCTGTCTCTTTCGTTCACACTGTAGGTGAATATACGAAAGCTTTAGTCGCCACTTGTAGCTGGAGTGCCGGTAAAGTGAAGACCACACTTACGAATGCCCCTTTTACATTGGACTGCACTTTACAATAGCCAATACTCATTATCACTTTGCTTGGTGAAGGTTAAATAAATACAATACAGAGGATTTCAGTCTACAATTCATGTTTTCAAATATACAGTAAATTAGCGCTTAGCTGCTTAATAAGATACAGGTATCTGTGCCTGCTGTGAAGCATTCCATTGGTGATTCCCCAATCACAGCAGAGCTGGCAATCCCTCATAGGCAGTTATGTGCTCCCTGAGTACCTTTAGCCTCTTCTGGGACTTCAGGTGCTGCTTGGCTTATGGTTCTTTTTGATGCCTCAACTGAATCTCCCAGGTTATCAGATGTCGGTGGCGATAGCCTGAGTGCGAGATGGTGCTTCTTTGTGGCGAGAAATGGAGTCTATGGAATGATGGCTTTCTGAGATTTTTGTGTGGCAGATGCGCAAAAATGCTAAGTACTGCCTTCTACTTCAAGGTTTTTCGCAATCGAATCTTGGTTTCTCGAAATCATCACGAATGAAATGATCGTATATTTTGTCAAAGGGCAAAACAAAGAATAAATGAGCATAGTAACGAACTGCCATAGGGCACCATTTATTATATCTAAAGCGTGGGTAGCCACAAAGAACAGGGCCAGGCAACTTATAGAAAACATGCAGAAGCAACATTTTGTGTATAGACATGGGACTCACCTAAAACGCATTATTCATGAGAACCGACTCTTTTTGCTCTGTGGCTATTTGATGAGCTTGAGTGAGATGGATACAAGCTGTGGATGACATGAAAACACCCTCGCCTTTTCTTTCACGGTTTGTTTTAATGCCAAGTATGCAGCTATGCCAAGTATGACTGTACTGACACGCGCATTGGTTGTCGTTTCCCGGGGACCAATTCTCATCTGTTTACTGTTGCAAGGCTATCGTTAGGCAACTACTACTTGGCGGTATGTTTTCTTGAGACAATGTACACATGACCCTAACGTCTACAACGAGCAAATCATGAGTATTTTATGCGCAATCTAAGCCGTATTTTCTTTACGAATATTTGGCAGATCTCGCCATACCTGCCGTCAAGGTATCTAATGGATGAACACTCAGTAGTCCACTAAATCTTTCAACAATTTCGCCCCCACTGTCAGCGTAACATACTTACTCCAAATATATGTATGTGCATTGTTTTCAACAGCACTAATCATGGCGAGCAGCGCGAATCAAACACTGCAGCTTACTTGACAGGTATGTACTACGTGTTTGCAACAGCGCCGCGCAAACAATGAAACAGTAGCTACATAAGCAGAGCGAGCCAAACAGCTTGCCGGAAAGTCCGTACTAGGTTGCTTTCAATAGCGCTAGGCAAAGCGAGCCGCGCGAGCCGAAGAGCGTACTTGAAAGGTAGGGAACTACGTGATTTTCAACAGCGCGAAACACAGCGAGCCGCGCAAACCGCACAGCTCCCTCGAAACCACGTGTACGGACTCCATCGTTTTCAAAAGCTCCAAGCAGAGCAAGGGGCGCTAAGCGTACAGGTAAACTTTAGCGGTCACACGCGAATACAAACGCTTGAAAGCAACAGTTGTCCAGCAAACTGCGCGTAAGTTACTGAACAAACTTACCCAGCACAAGCGCATGTCCTTCGAGGGCGTCAAGTTTTTGCGGCCAATTCCGTGCGGCCGCTGAGAACGTCGATTCCGGTCTTCCTTTCCGCACGGAATGCAGCAAAATGCCTTTCCGGACTCTATTTGGTTGCTATTTTCGACGGCACAGCAACTAGGCATAATGCTACAGCAACTTCTGGCGCCTGTGTTCTCCAGAAACAAAGTGCTCACGCCCGCGACAAACTGCACGCTTACCGTCCGCGTTCCGCCAGCTTCGTGTTCGACATGCCTACTGAAAGCACTTGAAAGGGATATGACAGCAAAAGGTCACGTGACACGAGTAACCAAATCACCGGCGGCCGCCGCAGGCGGTGGCGCGCGCAAAACAAATTCGACACTCTAAAACTTTTTCCAGTGACCAACTTCATCGGGTGCACAGCGCCTTCGCCCGCCACCTTTCTTCTTTTTCTACGGAATGGCTAAGGCAGTAAAATAATCGTGAAATGCTTTGCCGAAGGTTCCGCAGTATGCACACTAGCAGCTCCCAACCAATAACCACGAGAGATAAGTCAGAACTTCGTAAAATAAAAGCGCACGACGCCCTCACAGTCATCTTGAAGGTAGCTGCCCGGCGCACCCTCTCGCCCAAAAGACGCCACCATGGGAACGAGCGGCGCTGCGTGTTTCTGAAAAGGTCAATTGGACTTCCAGATGAGTAAGTATTGAAACTGGTTAGCTCGTGCTTGATAGTCACATTTTATTGCGTTAGCAATTAAACGGACACTTCAGGTGAATTTATGCCGTCGTCGTCGCCGTGATGTCCTGTACAAAGAAAAGGGGTGATGACATCGTTGCCACGCGCTGTATGCTGTATGTACGAGCTAAAGCGTGCAAGGCTGAGCCAACGATGGTGGCTCAATCTCGTTTACTCCAGCGGCTGTTGCTCGTTTGCTCCAGCGTTTTACTCCAGCGGCTGCTGCGTATGGCGTGGCCGCGCGGGCCCTATCTTGAAAGTGATCTGCAACGGGGACAGAGTGCGCCGAGTGCTGATAGCTTCACGCGTGCTATGTTCTCGCCGCTTCGCGTTGAAGCGAGAGGCCACACGAAGGCCAATTCGCTCACTGCTGCTGCCGCGATTCCTCACCGCAGCGTTTTGACAGCAAGTGTGCGCGGTCACCGAGTGAGAGGTCTTCATGTTTGCTTGTGCGCGCGTGAGAGCATGATTGTTAATTTAGTTAGTAATCGAATGTGTACAAGTTTATACTGCCGATAATACTACTATCCTTACTTAGTATAGCTGTGCATATACTGATTTGCTATCGCAGTCGACGTTTCGCCTTGTGGGCGAAGCTACAATATTTTTTCATCCCGTGGTTTAGCTGTTTTCCTGCTGAGATCGACAGGCCATATTCACCTTTTACCAGCTAATAAAAGAAAGCCCAATTTGTCCCGTTGACATAAGATTAGAGCAATGTAGAGGCCTCGCATAGTTTTAAACATTTTTGCCTCAGACTAAGCATGTACGTGCGCGGGTGGATTTACCGATAAACTGGATTGAACGATGCTCGGTCCTGGCCACCAAAAGCACGAAACGAGTCATAAAGACTGAACTACTGCTCAGCGTCAAAGTGGCGTTTGAGAGGAAGAACAATTACACGAGAACAAGTCACATACGCAGTTATTCACTTTAACAGTTTCATAACCATCCTGTTTTATTTCATAGTATGAAGCAGTGACCTTTGAAAAAGAAATTTTCTATTTATGAAGCACCAAGCTTCTTCTTTTAATGGAAGAATGAGAAGCACAGAAAATCCGACTGTCAAGCAACGCAAGTACATAATTTCTCATTTTCGGTTGTCAGCAAAAAAGGCAAGCCCCGTCATTTCGCTTCCTCAATAAGTAATGCAAATCCTCGCGTGCCCTTTTATAAATTCAGGAAGAAGGGAAAGCCGCCATAAATGAAACGCCATCGCGACGCTGAAGCAACATCGAAAATCTCCGCGCGTACAAAACGGTGTGTGCGTGAGGCCATATGTTTCTCGTGAAGGCATCTCGACGCGTCGGACATCTTTCTAAATCTGACCTCTCGACTGTCAGGTCACCAGTCTCTGTCGACGCACGCGGAAACGCGAGGAGAAATGGTGAGGGGCTCCCAACGTAACTAGAAAAGCGCTAAGAATACAGAAAAGAAAAGAAGGCTATGATAGAGAGAAAGAGAGGAGGATCCTGGCGGGTGGGATGACGTCTGTGGCGGCCACAAGTTATTCATCTCCCGACGTGTGATTTCGGCAGCACCTTCAACGCCATTTTTTTTTTTCGAAGATGACGAGACCCTTCGTCACCGCCGCCACCCGGCCATTTCTATGGGAGACCCGCATAGTGCGAAGGTTTGTGAGTGAGTGCTGAGGCAACCTGCAGGATTGGTGCGAGCTTAAAGAGCCCAACTTTAAAGGCAGATTTAAATTAAGTGGTATAAGGTCCCAAATCGACACACACGTTATGAGAAGACGCTGTAGTGAAAGTCTCCGATTATTTTCAACCCCTTGAATTTCTTTCACGTGCACTTAAGCCTAAGTACACGAGAATTTTTGGATTCGGATCTCGTGTGGCCGCCCCGCTGGGAATTGAACCCGCGGCAGTTTCGGCAGGAGAACGCCACTGACTCACCGCGGTGAGTTGTTTACCCCGGCTCGTGATCGGCCCCGGTGCGCAGATAACGCGTCCTGCAGCCTGAGCCGACTTCGTGGAAAAGATTTAATTAAGAGCGAAATGTGCTTCGCGATTTGTCACAGGGCTTCAGCCAAAATGGGCGGTGAAGTGTTCGCCCTTTTCTCGATAATGGAAAAGACAGCACCACAGTACCACACGGTCAACACTGACATTTGTGGCCGAAAATTTAAAGGGTCTGTTTAATTAAGGAATCAAGAGGGAATAACCCTCTCTTACTGTAGCAATTTCCCGCACTTAACTGAAAAAAAGAGCAATTGTTCACCCGGGTCTTTCCTCGGCTTCGCGCGTGGTGGTGACGGCTTATGCGGTGTGCGCAAACCCTGGATATGTTAAGCGAAGATATATTAATGCCACACTGTTTGACTGCTGTAAGCACCGAAAAATGTATTTTTATTCATTCTTGTACCACTAAAGGGCCTTGTACTGAGACGAATAAATATGTCATAAATGTTGGAAGAAGGCACCGCTCACTGTTATCGAACATTGCACTTCCCACTCTGAAAAATTAATCATCAAGCTGTGTCAGATTTTTTTTTCTTTTTTTTACAGAGAATCAAAAACTAAACACTTTCGCTGGCTCAATGCTCAGCACAAACTTAGTGGTTGGGTCAAACAAGGCACAAATGAGCATAACAGCATCGCTAGACCTCTCAACCTGGATGGAGAGGGAGCGATAAAGCACCAACGAGGTCCGTTATGATTTGCGCCACATTGCACGAGGTCTTCTTAAGGGGCCCCTCACCAGGCCAGATAGCAAACTTCGGTTATACGCTGGAACATGTTACGTGTGCTCCAGGGAGCGTTCTGCCAAAAAAAGTTTTCAAATCGGCTCCTTAATAGTCGAGATAGAAATATTTCAGTGCCGCGAACCCATGATTTCAGGAGGCGAGCTTCAACACTCTCTCCACTTGCCCCGTCGAGCCTCCGCAAGCGAAATTCCTTCCCTGCGTTCTCCCGTACAGGACCTCGAGGATCGCATGACGCATACTCCATGGGCCAAGCCACTATTTTTTTTTTCTCCTCGCGTTTCTGCGGTGCGGCGCACTTCCGCAGACGGCGTCGCGCGTGAATTGTTGTGTCTCGTTTCGTGCAGCACAGTAGCACACAATTTTGCGTGCTGTGCACGAGGACACCTGACTAGCGGTATAAGTCAGTGCTACACGTATACTGGAGCAGACGCAAGCGGATCACAGAGCATGATCACGCGCTCGAACAGGGTAGAAAATTACACAGTTTCGGCGTCTGCACGCATGACTGCACCATGCCGGAACAAGCAGATGAAACGGAAGTAAATCTCTCTTGATGCGTTGCGAAGACAAGAACATGCAGACATTCGGCTTGTGTGTTTTATTATTTCTCTAAGCTTTAATCCGTCTATCCTAGCAACATATTACACAAATAACTGATGTTGCCTCGAATAATTCTCGAAGTGACGTGTCACCACGAGCGACGTCGCAGCGAGAACACGTTTACGTAGGCGCACTTGCACGTGTACGTCATCCTGTGGCCTGGAGCGCGGCGGCCGCGAGGACAAGAGAAAACGGCGTTCGGTTTGAAATTTCAGATCTTACCGCGGCGCGTAGCGGTGCAATACTGTGCAAACACGATCGTTATCGCGCAAGGTATGATCTGCACTTGTCAGCTCAAACTGGTCAGACCTCGTGATGGGCCCTTTAAGCGACGTAACAGAAGGGAAGCGCCGGAAGAGCATCTCCTATCCACGCAGGTTGATTATCTCAGCATCAACCAAAAGTACATCGACAAGGACATCTCAGGTCAAGAAAAGCGTTTTCTTTTGCTCGACCCACTGAACAATTCGGCAATTTAAAACAATTCCATAGAGAAAAATTTCACAGATTCGCGCCGTGTACATCCGGTTCTATCTATTAATAAATAGTCACATGCACGTCAATTATTGAACGAGGTCGAACTCAAATACATATCACAGGTGTCGCCGTGTATTCATACCGAATACGAGGGAGAACAAAACTCCGACCTCGATGAAGAGTTAAGCGAAGCAGAAATAACAACAGTCCTAAGCAAACTCAGCCCCAAATCGGCAACGGCCCAGACGCCCTTACAAACAAGACACTCAGAAACCTGGACGACGCGTCCATTGGCAAACTCACAGAATATATCAACGAGTACTGTAAACCAGGAAAGATACCGCAGCAATGGAAGACGGCACAAGTCGTCCTAATACCAAAGCCTGGCAAATAATTACGACTCGGGAATTTAAGACCCATATCATTAACTTCCTGCGTGGGCAAACTAATGCAGCATGCCTTCCTCGCCAGACTCACCAACTACATAGAAGACAATGACTTACTCCCAAACACAATGATAGTATTCCGAAGAAACCTGTCTACACAAGACGCCATGCTGCAAGTGAAACACCAAGTAGTAGACGAACCAGGGAGATCGACTCGGGCCATGGTCGGTCTAGATAGATGGATGGAAAAACTTTATTGAGTCCTGAGATATGCGATTATCGCGCAGCGGGCAGCTCCAACGTTGGGTAGGGCAGGCTGAGCCTGGCCGCCACATCGTGGGCTTTCTGGATGACCCACACTTGGTCCCCATAGTCGAGGCTTCGCAGTGAGGTATTCCATCTTGACTGGTCTGCTTGATCTGTGCCTCGTAATGAAGGGCATCGCCAGAGCATGTGTTCTAAGTTAGCTGAATCGCCGCATCGAGAGCAGGTATTGCTAGTATAGTATACATGTCTGATTAAATCGAGTGTAACAAAAATGGGTTGGTGTATATCCCCGTCTGCAAAAGCCTGAGGGTGATTGTCTGCGCTTTGGTCAGTTGCTTGTGTAAGAGCGGATAAACCCTTCTACTAAGGTAAAGGTGTTGCGTGACCTCGTTGTACGTGGTGGGAGAATCTCTATTGTAAGGTGTCGTGGGCTGGGGGGTTTCTCCATGGGCATGGAACCTGAGACCTCGTGCCTTGGAGTGGGCCATCTCATTTATGTTGGTGAGCACCTCTTCAAAGCACCCCATGTGTGCTGGAAACCACGTTAGCGTATATGGGGTGTTTGCCCTTGAGAATACAATGGGCTTGCTTGGTTATGGAGCCAAAGAAAAGGCTCAGACGGCAGCTCGGGCGTCGCTAAAAACGTTTAGACGTTGTCCGTCAAGTAACACGATAGCTATGGCAACTTGCTCAGCCGCCCCTGAGGAGGCGCATTCGACCGAGGCCGCGTTGACGATTGTTCCCGCGTGGTGAACTGAAACGACCGTGTATCTTTGGCTATCTACGTAGCGAGCGGCGTCGACAAAACAGTTCAATTTAGGGTTCCTTAGGCCTAGGTGTCAAGAAGGAATTCGACAATGTTGCACGCCAAGCCATACTGCACCAAATCAACAACCTTGGCTTGGACTAGTGACCAAACAGCTGTATCCGAAACATCTTAACGGACAGGGAAGCAAAAATCACGGTAAGAAACCTCACATCCAAGAAAGTGCCTATTGGCAGTACAGGCCCACTGCAAGGATCGGTGATATCGCCTATACTCTTTAACCTGGCCCTAATTGGTCTTCCTAGCAAATTGTAAAGAATCGAAAGACTTAACTACATAATCTATGCAGACGACATTACGCTATGGATAAACAATGGCAGTGATAGATCAATTGAACAGAGGCTACAAGAAGCAGTCGAAACCGTCGAGAAATACGTAGAAGGCCCCGGTCTAACATGTTCGGACGAGAAATCTGAGCTGTTTCTACACAGACCAAAGCTATAAAGGGGAGACTTCCCAAGAACCAGAACACACAAACCTAAACAGACATACAACGCAAGACCCAAGATGGGCAACCCATATCCAAAGTCGAGGAGATAAAGGGGTTAGAAATGATCATAGAAGCCAAGGGCACCAAGCCAGAAACCATTCGCAAACTCGAAGCCGAAGTTTCTCAGACGATGCGATTTATCAAGAGAATCATCAACAGGTGCGAGGGCACGAAAGAGGCACGCGTCATGAGAATCATCCATGTGTTCGTCATGAGCCAGATCATGTATGGTGCTGTATACCACAGATGGTACGCCCCAGAAAAAAAGAATCTAGATGGCCTGATTAGGAACGTATATAAACAAGCGATTGGACTCATGCTAAGCACAGTACGCTAGAGGAAATGATATAAGCGCAACCTATAGCACAATAAGAACGCCTCTCCAAGACAACGGCTGGCAGACACATACTAGATAAGCTAGGCATCCGCTACGACACACAACACGGAGACAAACGGGACCTACCCAAGAAAATAACCGGCAAACTCACGGTACCCCCCTCCCCCTTACCCAAGGATAGACATCCTGTACACCAAGCGGGCAGAAGAAGCAGGGCAAAGAACATTCTGCACAAGCTTCACTATAAACACGACGCACATTAAAACGGTGGAGGAAGCGGCTATAGCGTTAGCCATAGCACAAACCAACGCATACTATTGACACGTGTATTTATATTTATCGGGCGACCAGGTTTCACCGCCTAACAAATCTTATCGCGAAGCGCGGGACGCGCTTGCATGTATCCGAAGTTTCTGGAAAGTTATCGATGCTTCTATCCGCGTGTCTGTTGTCGCCGAACCTTGTGTTATCAGATTTCATCGCGTGACATGAATGGTGTAGAACTTTGTGGAAGACACGCGGGTCCCATCAGGTAATCTGGAACATTCGACGACTGATCTATAAAAGCCGACGCGCTTGACCCGCTGATCAGTTTTTTCCGACGATCGCCGACCGTGTTCGCCGCTATCGTTGTGCTATAAGTGTAGCCTGCTTTTGTGGGCACAGGTTCGCCCAATAAAAGTTAGTTTTCTCGTTCACAGTATTGCTACTGTGTTATTGCTTCTTTCTTCACCGTCACTACCACGTGACATCTGGTGGAGGTGCTTTTTCGTCCATGTACAGGACGCCCCCGACAAGCCGTGATCCCAGCCCAGACCGCGAACAGAACACCAACGTAATCCCGGACCACCGAGCAAGCCGCCGTCTTCAACAGCTGCCCCCGGAGCACGGACTTCTACCTGAGAAGACCAAGAAGATTGTGGCCAAGGCAACCGCAATGGCAGCCCCAGCGTCCCCCATCGTCCTGCAGCAGCCCAGGGAACCACCGACGTTCCGCGGTTCCACATTTGAGGACCCGGAAACCTGGCTGGAAACGTATGAGAGGGTCGCTACGTTTAACAACTGGGCAAGCGACGACAAGCTACGACATGTCTATTTCGCATTGGAGGACGCCGCCAAGACGTGGTTCGAGAATCGAGAAGCCACCTTGACGACGTGGGACCTCTTCCGAAGCGGCTTCCTGAAAACATTTCAAAGCGTCGTGCGAAAAGAACGAGCCCAAGCTCTACTGGAGACAAGAGCGCAGCTGCCGAATGAGACGATCGCGATTTTCACTGAGGAAATGAGCCGTCTGTTCCGCCACGCCGACCCAGAAATGTCCGAGGAGAAGAAAGTACGTCTACTGATGCGTGGCGTAAAGGAGGAACTTTTCGCCGGTATGGTAAGAAGTCCACCGAAGACCGTCGACGAGTTTCTTCGTGAGGCGACGAGCATCGAGAAGACACTGGAATTGCGGAACCGGCAATTTGACCGACGCACCAAGCCAACAAGCTACTCCGGAATTCAATCACTGGCCACGGACGATTTATGCGAGACCATCAGGGCCATCGTGCGCGAAGAACTGCGCAAGGTCTTGCCATCGTCACAGCCTCAAGTAGCCTCGATCGCCGACGTTGTGAAAGAAGAGGTGCACCGATCGCTAGGAGTTCCTGAGGTGCAACCACAATTACCGCAGCCCCAGCCAGAAGCGATGACTTACGCCGCCGTCGCACGCCGTCAAGCTCCCCCTCCGCGACAACGCCAGGTCCCTGTAACGCCGCAATTCCGTCGTCCACCGCCGCCGCCGCCAGCACGCCCACCCGTCGCCCAGCGCACCTACGCGAGGAAGACGGACATTTGGCGCGCCCCCGACCACCGCCCGCTCTGCTACCACTGCGGCGAAGCCGGGCACGTGTACCGCCGATGCCCATACCGCGACCTGGGATTGCGAGGCTTCGCCGTGAACGCACAGCGCCCGAGGGAAGGTGAACGCCCTCGTGACATCGCCGATTACCTCGCCGCTACTCAGTGGAGCCCTCGACGACCGTCCCGTTCGCCGTCACCAGGCCGCTACCTGTCGCCGCAGCACCGACCATACACCGGCCCAGCCCGGGGCCGCTCTGCGAGCCCATATCCGGAAAACTAAAAGCAGCAACCGATGGAGGTGCGGTTGCTGTTCGTCGAATTGACGAAGATCCTCCGCCGCCGACGAAGACGACGAAGAAACCGTCTCGACGACCTAATGACGACACGCCGCCGTCCCGACGAAGTCAGGAAGCCAAGACTACACCGACGAAAGACGACTTGACGAAGCGACGTTCCAGCTTCAGTTCAACACGACGCAGCCGTGATCCGACGCCACGACCTAACTGCAACGCCAGACAAAGAACCACCGACCTTGACGTGCTTCTCGACGGCCACGCAGTCACTGCCTTAGTCGACACAGGGGCCGATTACTCCGTAATGAGTGGACGCATCGCCGCCCAGTTGAAGAAGGTTAAGACTGCATGGGAGGGCCCCCAAATTCGGACCGCTGGAGGGCACCTCATTACGCCGACTGGAATCTGCACGGCAAGAATTACCATTCATGACCGGACTTACCCTGCCACCTTCGTTATCCTGCAACAGTGTTCACGAGACGTCATTCTCGGCATGGACTTCCTGAACCAACACGGCGCCATCATCGACCTGAAGTCGCAGTCAATAACGCTGTCGGAAGATCAAGCGATACCATCGGAGCGCCCTTGTAGCCACCACGCCTTGAGTGTGCTCGAAGATCAAGTGAGCATCCCGCCTCGCTCCAGCATCGTTATTTCGGTCGGCACCGAAACACCCGCTGACGTAGAAGGCGTCATCGAAGGCGACCAACGTCTACTACTCGACCGCGAAATTTGCGTCGCAAGAGGGATCGCTCGACTGCACGGAGGAAACACGAGAGTGTTGCTGACAAACTTCAGCCAGGAGTTCAAGCACATCAACAAGGGCACGACGATCGCATTCATCGAGGAAATACAGGAAACCAGCGATGCCTTCGTCCTCTCGGATTCTGTTGCATCTACCCCGACGACCGTAGTTCCCGAGCCAGACTTCAACATAAATCCAAGTCTCCCCGTGATTAAGCAGCAACAGCTCAGAAGTCTGCTTCGACGATACAAAGACTGCTTTTCGACGTCATCAAGGATTCGACAAACACCAGTCGCAAAGCATCGCATAATCACCGAAGAGAGCGCTCGACCACTACGCCAGAGCCCTTACCGAGTTTCGACGCGAGAACGCGAAGCTATAAGACAACAAGTCGACGAAATGCTGCGCGACGACATCATCCAGCCGTCGAAAAGCCCGTGGGCGTCTCCAGTTGTTTTAGTGAAGAAAAAGGACGGAACCCTACGTTTCTGCGTCGATTATCGTCGATTGAACAAAATCACGAAGAAAGACGTATACCCCCTCCCACGGATAGACGACGCATTGGATCGGCTCTGCAATGCTAAATACTTCTCATCGATGGACCTCAAGTCTGGCTACTGGCAAATAGAAGTCGACGAAAGGGATCGCGAAAAGACCGCCTTCATCACGCCAGACGGCCTCTATGAATTCAAAGTTATGCCGTTTGGACTGTGCTCGGCGCCTGCAACGTTCCAGCGCGTGATGGACACGGTTTTAGCAGGATTGAAGTGGCAGACCTGTCTTGTTTACTTGGATGACGTCGTCGTCTTCGCCGGAAATTTCGACGATCACCTTAAGCGGCTTGCGACAGTATTAGAGGCCATCAAGTCATCAGGGCTCACCCTGAAGCCGGAAAAGTGTCACTTCGCTTACGATGAGCTTCTATTCCTAGGCCATGTCATCAGCAAATCTGGAGTACGCCCCGACCCGCAGAAGACAGCTGCCATCGCAAAGTTCCCGCAGCCAATCGACAAGAAGGCAGTGCGCAGATTCCTTGGCATGTGTGCCTACTATAGGCGCTTTGTCAAGAACTTTTCACGCATCGCTGAACCGCTGACGCAGCTAACTAAATGCGACGTCGAGTTCAAGTGGGAAACGCCGCAGGCCGAGGCATTTCAAGAACTCAAACGACGCATGCAGTCGCCGCCCGTACTTGCGCACTTCGACGAACACGCCGATACCGAAATCCACACTGACGCCAGTAGCCTAGGCCTCGGTGCCGTCCTGGTCCAGAGAAAAGATGGACATGAACACGTGATAGCTTACGCTAGCCGGTCGTTGTCAAAAGCGGAAGGCAATTATTCTACAACCGAAAAGGAATGCCTCGCCATCGTTTGGGCTACAGCGAAATTTCGCCCTTACCTATATGGCAGGCCATTCAAAGTCGTCAGCGACCATCACGCCTTGTGTTGGCTAGCGAATTTAAAGGATCCCTCAGGACGGCTGGCACGGTGGAGCCTCAGACTACAAGAATACGACATCACCGTAACATACAAGTCCGGACGAAAACACTCAGACGCCGATTGCCTATCCCGCGCCCCCATTGACCCGCCGCCGCAAGATGACGAGGATGACGACGCCTTCCTTGGAATAATACGCGCGGAAGACTTCGCCGAACAACAACGAGCGGACCCGGAACTTAAAGACCTGGTCGATTATTTGGAAGGGCACACCGACGTTGTCCCCAGAGCGTTTAAGCGCGGATTATCTTCCTTCACGCTTCAAGACAGTCTACTCGTGAAGAAGAACTTCTCGCCAGTCCGCGCCAATTACCTTCTTGTTGTCCCGTCAGGACTTCGTCCAGAAGTATTGCATGCCCTACATGACGATCCGACCGCTGGACACCTCGGATTTTCCCGGACACTATCAAGGATACAAGAAAAGTATTATTGGCCGCGCCTGACCGCCGACGTCGCCCGTTATGTCAGAACATGCCGAGACTGTCAGCGACGCAAGACACCGCCGACAAGGCCAGCCGGATTACTACAGCCAATCGAGCCTCCTTGCCGACCATTCCAGCAGATCGGGATGGACTTGCTGGGACCCTTTCCGACGTCAATAACCGGAAATAAGTGGATCGTCGTGGCGACGGACTACCTCACCCGCTTCGCTGAAACAAAAGCACTGCCGAAAGGTAGCGCAGCCGAAGTGGCGAAATTCTTTATCGAAAACATCCTGCTGCGACATGGCGCCCCAGAAGTCCTCATCACCGACCGAGGAACGGCCTTTACAGCGGAGCTCACCCAAGCCATACTGAAATATAGTCAGACAAGGCACAGGAGGACAACGGCTTACCACCCGCAGACGAATGGTCTTACGGAGCGGCTGAATAAGACCCTCGCCGACATGCTAGCGATGTACGTCGACGTCGAACACAAGACCTGGGATGCCGTCCTGCCGTACGTAACATTCGCTTATAACACGGCGGTGCAAGAAACAACACAGATCACGCCGTTCAAGTTGGTTTACGGCAGGAACCCGACGACGACGCTCGACGCCATGCTGCCGCACGTAACGGACGAAGAGAATCTTGACGTCGCTACCTATCTCCAGCGCGCCGAAGAAGCCCGACAGCTCGCCCGCCTGCGAATCAAGAACCAGCAGAGGACCGACAGCCGACACTACAATCTCCGACGACGCTTCGTCGAGTACCAGCCCGGCGACCGTGTTTGGGTATGGACCCCTATACGCCGACGAGGACTGAGCGAGAAGCTTTTGCGTCGCTATTTTGGACCGTACAAGATCATCCGACGTATAGGTGCACTGGACTACGAGGTCGTGCCAGACGGCATTTCGCTGTCACAGCGGCGCCGCTCACGACCTGAAATTGTCCACGTTGTGCGGCTCAAGCCGTACCACCAGCGTTGACGAACTTGGGGACTTCGCGTAACTGACCTTTGGACTTTATTTCTTTTCGTTGTTTTGTTACTTATGTTTAATAAGTGTCCCTTTGTGTTTCGCTCTCTTTGTAGCATCGGGACGATGCTTTTTAAGAGGGGGGTATTGACACGTGTATTTATATTTATCGGGCGACCAGGTTTCACCGCCTAACAAATCTTATCGCGAAGCGCGGGACGCGCTTGCATGTATCCGAAGTTTCTGGAAAGTTATCGATGCTTCTATCCGCGTGCCTGTTGTCGCCGAACCTTGTGTTATCAGATTTCATCGCGTGACATGAATGGTGTAGAACTTTGTGGAAGACACGCGGGTCCCATCAGGTAATCTGGAACATTCGACGACTGATCTATAAAAGCCGACGCGCTTGACCCGCTGATCAGTTTTTTCCGACGATCGCCGACCGTGTTCGCCGCTATCGTTGTGCTATAAGTGTAGCCTGCTTTTGTGGGCACAGGTTCGCCCAATAAAAGTTAGTTTTCTCGTTCACAGTATTGCTACTGTGTTATTGCTTCCTTCTTCACCGTCACTACCACGTGACACTATATAACCGGTGACTCACAAACAGCAGTACGCAACTTCGCGAACGGTCGGATTTCACCTGAGGCACTTAACATACTCAGAAAAGGCGAAACAACAAGGCAGGACAGATCCGTCCAAATCCTATGGGTACGAATCCGCACCCCTGACTCAACGGGAGAAGACAATCCTAACGCGACGGAACACAACGTAGCTCGAGGACTCACTTTCCGAGCTGCGACGAACGCAGACCCAGTGACAGGGCTTTCCGAGGTATGAAATGGAAAGGGACAATGACCATGTTCAACGACGTCACCAACCATTACAAAATGAAAAGATGCACTTATCCACCACCCCATTCACAACTAAAGACATCGCAAGCGGTCTAGTGGCGGCAACCACAAACAAAATCATACGAAAGTCTGATACTAATGTACGGTATTTATCCAAAAATATACACAACAGATAGATGTAAAGTGTGCGGTACCAGAGCCACGCTAGAGCACATGCTTTGGGAATAACAGAGATTAATACACGATTATGAGAACCTGACCTCCACCGACAGCCTCCGCGCGCGATGATAGGCCGTGCTGCTCAGCTCGAACCTGGACGACCAACTCTGGGCGGCCCAATGGGCCAAGGAAGCCGCCGGGAGACAATAACTCTTAGTCGTATTTTGGCAGGTCCCCCAGCCCACTAACTCGCCAGATGCCGAATCGTTCTGATTTGAACTAAAGTTGTTGTCACCCGCTCACGAAGCGGCGAAGAGGCAAGACCTCGACGCCCCATCGTGAGAGGCCTAGGCGCAGCCGACTAAACTGCTGGTCCTCAATAAAGGTCTCTCTCTCTCTCTCTCTCTCTCTCTCACCCGCTCACGTGAACTGCTACAAGCAACGTTTCATCCTGGCCACCAGCAACATTTATTCCATAGGTTATCAGCCAGACGCCGCTGTTGAAGTATAGCGTCGCTACAATACGGAGCACTGGAGAGCAGGCAAGAACAAGTACAAACAAAATACTGCAAGTGAGAAATGGAAAAAGCAATGCGTCAATATTTAACACAATTAAATACATATTTTACAGGAAAGCGGAACTATGTTACTAGCATAAACCAAGATTAATCACTAATACACAGCTAAAGCGAGAAAAGCAGTATGTTAACGCTTGATATATTTTGGGAATAACTTCGCAAGTACATTAACAGTTAACCACTTCCTTAGCTCATGGTAATCCCCCACTATATAACGTAAAGTTATTCCATTCTGATTGCAATCCAATCTACTCACGTCAAATTTACGCAACAGCCGACGCAAGCATGGGCGTTGATCCGCAAAGTTGTTTCAATAGCACAATCAAACGCTACCTCGTTTATAGGAGGGAACATTTGTTTGGTTTCAAAGCGAATAGCATTGCCTACCATAACATACTTTTTCTTATCTAATTGGCTGACGAGAGGCGAGGAGCGTGCAGAAGAAAAGCAGATTTTGATGGCACCGAGTTAGCGCAGTGAAAGTCGGTAAGCGAGTGAACAGAGAGGTGCCGGTGTCTCCGACTGGTAGGCGTCCTCGTGATTAGATGGCGGTGGCCCGTTGGTAATAGCGGCGGCGTACAACGGGCATTAAAAATGCCACCAGAACGGATCCCGACTGAAGCAGCTTCGGCAGAGCGTCGTCACACATGTGCCGAAAGCGCTCGCGAGCTGTCACACTGTCCCGCGAAATTTTCAATTTATGCTAGGAAATCGATAGCCATCGCCGGGGCAAATGGTGAACAGCCATCTCCTATTCATTTTTTTTATTTATTCATAATGTAAGCTTTCTCGGGCTCGCACAAGAAGTGAGTACAGTTACAGATATAGGAAGTTGATACAAGTACTGTGTCAGCGCATTGCAAAAATAAAAATTACAGTTTATAAAGAGAATGAAAGAAGCATAAGAAAACTGCGGGAAAAAAATCATGCTGAAAACGCGAACACTTCCGTACAGTAAGAGTTTTTATTTATTTTTTATTTCAGAATACTGCCGGCTTCCATTTGGAAGCCCAGGCAGGAGTGGTACAAACATCACGTGATTTCAAACTTTTTCCTCAAGCGGATAAAAAAAGTAAATAAATAAAGTAAAAAAACAGCCTAATAGGCAAAGTAAACATATGCAAATACACAAAAGAAATACGATGATGCCGTCACATTGCTGCCAATAGGAAAGGCGTAATAAATGAGTCATTAGAATATGTAACAAGCAAAGGTACAGTGAATGCATGACATTACAAGCACGTCTGTACTGCAGATAAGAAGGAATCTGGAGTGGCTGAGTTGACCACGCTTTGCGGAAATGAAGTTATGGAAATGAAGCACTCTAGGAACCAATATCATCGATCAGGTCATGACTCAAGAAATATTTTAATTTGGTGAACAAACACATTGGATTAGTGAAATTCACAGTAGTATTCAAGCGAAGCTTGTACTGGCTTACAAGTTTCCGTGGCAGACTTATACAAAAACCCAGTTGCTCCCAGAGCAGAGCGGCTACGGGAAAGGGCGGTTAAAACTGCGCAAAAAAACGAGGACAAGCGGTAGGGACACACAACACACCACGAGCGCAATGTTTTGTGTTCCTTCAGCTTGTCCTTGTTTTGTTCGCGCAGGTTTAACCTTCCGTAAAGCATGAACCAACTAGAGCTCAAGAACATCCTACTAGAGAAGGGTCGGTTTGGAGTTGACAACTGCCCCGGAGCGTGAGTTATTAGCAAGGTTTCCAGGTGCATAGGCGCGCGCTTACGCCACGCGCGCTACCAATCAGAGCCGTTTCGCGTCAGCCGGGGAGTAAAAAGGCAGAAAAGGGTATCGCATGTGCTGCGTCGGCTCTGTTTCTGTTCAGTTCAGTCTCGGAAAATGGATGAGACGGTCAGGCATTGTGTGTTTCCCCGCGGAACGGGCAGCATTCGACGAGCGGCGGCGAGAACTTGCCCGTGAAAGGGCTCACCATCGGAGCACCAATCCAGCCGTTAGAGTCGCCCGAGCCAAGGCAATCCGACAGCAACGAGAAGAACCCGATCTGAGGGAGCGGGAGGCCAAAACAATCCAGCACCGTTACCTCTGGGTTACTTAACCGTGACGAAGGTCAGGTGCACGAAAGGCTAGCTTCGCTTACCCTCACTTTCCGGTAGGCGAAAGGTTGGTAATTTTTTGATAGCGCATTCCACAATTCAATTGCTTTGGAAAAGAAAGAATTCCTATATATGATACACCGTGCCATAAACGGTCGAATCCACTTGTGGTTGTTTCTACCAGAATGCCGGTACAGTGGCGTCGGGTACTCTTCCTCGTCAATTTGTTATGCGACCGTGATGATAAACTAAATAAAAAATGGTCTCATTGCAGCAATATCCCGCTCCATCGTCGAAATGGGGATGCATGTCCTGGCACGTAAATTAGTTGCACTGACTTCACGGGAGTGTTTACTATATATAAATCTTAGCGCTCTATTTTGCCCGCTTTTCGAGTTTTTCGATAAGACAGACTTCAATGTGCTAAGCTTGGCTGACATCCCGAATAACCTTGCATATTCAAGAATGGGCTTTACTGAAGTCGTGTACGCTGTTGTTCTCACGTGTAGTGGTGCCATTTTTCATGGCCGGTGCGGAAATCCTGTTTGGATGCCTTGGTGCATGTAGTCTCAATATGCTGGGCCTATTTTAGATTCTGTGTAACTGGTGACACTGTAATACTTGAGTTGCAGCACTTATGTTATATTAATGCTTGATAATTGCCAACTAAACACGAGAGGCACTTTTTTTGTACTTACACTGAGAAACTTTGTTTTCTTGATGTTTATTAACATGTACTAAGCCGAAGACAAGCAAGCAATTTTTTTTTTTGCAATGAAGAATTGAGCCTTTCCTGCTACATGACGCTGCGCACAGCGGTGTAGATCAGCTATCATCGGCGAATAACGTCAGTGTGACCACTGGATCTGCACATGAATAAATATCAGTAACATAAATAAAGAAAAATAAAGGTCCTAAAATCGATCTCTATAGGATGCTTCATAAAAGCTTAAGATGAACAAAATAAACATTGTTTATTGAAACATACTGCATTCTTTTAGGAAGGTACGCTTGAATCCAAGTGATTATTTTGGGATGAATACCTATTAATTGTAACATTTCAATTAACCTGCAATGAAAGACACGATAGAAAGCCTTTGCAATATTATCAAAAATTGCATCGGTTTCCAAGGCGTATTTAGTTATCATAGCGAAGTCACGCGTAATTTAAAGCAACTGGGTTACATTTGAGAAACCTTTACGAAATCTGTGATGCCGGGTGTAAAAAGCTTATTATTTCTTTATTGATGAAATGTTCGAATATTTTGGAACTACACGTAAAGGATGCGGGCCGCTAAGTCTCTACCAATAGATTGTCACCGTCATTGTGAATAGGTAGTACTTCTGAGCATAGCCAGCTCACACGAAGAGCACTCGTATCTAGTGACACTGCGAAAATGGCATGCATGAATGGCACAAGCTGTTCTGCGTATCTTTTGAAAGACTGGTGATTGGGAGTCCTTCAGCTGGCATCAAACAAAAAAGTGATCTACGAAGCTGAATCACGACCTTTGCGGTTTCCGACTTCCCAGACTCTCATGACCCAGCTACTACGTTTCAGTGAGTCTTCGCCGTGTATCTAACAGGCCACACTCGCATTTTTATGCAGCACCCAACACACTTCGAGTCTTAGGATTGAACTGCTCGAGACAGATGAAAAAGGCAAGCCCATCCAGGACATTCGAGTAGATACCAGGACTGCAGTCAAAGAGCTGCATTCCAGCTGCAGAAGCCAAGTCACTAGTTAGGGAACATTTGAACACAACTTACCCGAATCACCTCCAAGTAAACAAAGATGGTTCTGTCAAAGTAGACGAAGACCGCTGTGTAGCTGCATTCTATACTCCCTCTCTGAGATATGCGTGGTCTGGCCCTCTGGACTGTATAGCTTCATCGACAGGTTGTGGGAGGCGTGACAATAGCCCCTGATCTGCGCAAATTAAATACATTGCCTCCACAGAATGTGTACCTCCTTACGTACTCAAAGGCCACATTGCCACTCTACGGTGGTATACCATTCATCATGTTTCCGCACAAACCCCTAGCACTCGAGAAAGAACTCGGCTTCACAGTAAAGTGTCAGTAGAGTCCCTCCCCCATTCGCATTGCTGGCAACGAAAAAGCTGATGCTCTTGCATACGCAGCGCTCCATCACCCTCCCAAAGCCAAGGGCCCAAAGAATAACCAAGTTAAAAAATCTGACATTCGAAATCACTTTGGGTCTCTTTGGGTTTCACGCCATATGTCATTCCTAACCAAGAGATTTCGTCGAGAGGAAGCCTCACTTCTTTATCGAATAAGGACAGGATCTGCTAGTACACCAGATTGGTTATTTAGTACGGGACATATAAATTCTCCAAACTGCACGACATGCGACGAGACAGGAGACATTGAACACTGTCTGTTATCGTGCTCGAAATTCCAAAATGAAAGGGATGCTTTCCTGGAAAATCCGCAACAAAATGACCTTCTGCACGCGTGCTTGCAACGCCTTTTGTTGCCCGAAGGATCAGTTATAGCCCGCAAAGAAACTTCATGCCTGCTTATTGTGTTCTTAAGATAGACTTATCTGATGCAAATGTGGCGAAACACCCCAGTGAATCTATAAGAGATGCTCTGGCGGAGCAATTACCAGCCTTGATCACCAGGCTAAACTCGCCTGTTGCTACAACTCCGTACCACCACCACCACCACCACCACCACCACCACCACCACCAGAAACTGGTTTTCTGTGCCAGCGACCTTTTTCACTTCAATAAGTATACAGCAAGTTCAAGAGGTCAGGTTTTGTTATCTGCACAGGGGTCATAAATGAGCGCGGTGTTTATACGTCAACATTTGTTGTGGCAGCAAGAGCGAATACAGATAGGAAATACGAGATAAATGAAGTTACAATGGTACGCGTGTCTTCTACTGCATGATTTGTGATCTCTAGCTTCGATAACGGACTGTCCGCTCTCGATGGTTATCGTCATCATTTCTGTGGTTGACGTAACATAACGTGTGTGTGTGCATTAAAAGAAAAAGATCTTTGGCACCATTTAAGCTTTGTCTTTATTTTAAGCAAAAGTAAACTTATGTATGTGGCATTACTTTTGCGTCTACGCATTCTTTGCAATCGCCTTTTAAGACGAATTATATCTCGAATATTCCACGGAGTCTCGCATTTTACTCTTCTCAGTTTTTTTTAAATAAAAGTTGCCTCGCAGTATATAATCGTTGCCCTGAGTTTGATCCAAATGTCGTTGTCGTCTGCTGAATTAACTGAGAAAAAAGCGACGGATAGGTCCTCGGTGTAATCAAGAACGCTTTCATCATTGGTCCTGTTAAACTCTTTAATACGAATACGCCATATAACACTACCATTTCTGGGGTATTTATCTATCATTCAAATGTTAACGACAGCATTTTGGGATCAAATATTCCATCCTCAATATTAAGCTCTGGAGTTGAAGTATGAGACACACAAAAGAAGATGCAACAACGGTGAAACCACTTCCTAAGTGCGCGAATTGGTTGTGTAAGAAGCTCGGTCGGCTCGAAGCTAAACACCTTATTTAAAAGTGCTTCACAGTTTGCAGTTGCCTTATTCCCAACTGTCAGATTAGTCCAGTCTATTCGCGGTAGGCTAAAATCGCCAGTTAATAATAATTTATTGCGCTGAGTTAGTTAAATGTGGTTTAGTGGCGTAAAAGCGGCTAAGGCTATGCTGCGCCAAACACGATGTGCTTATAGTACCATTTGAGTGGAGAAAGGCTGTGTTAATCTATATTTTGTGTAAAAAGCCAGTGTCGTCTATGAATTTGCGCATGTCAGGTAATGGGACTGTTGAATCATCGGCTAAAATTTAGGCAGGATGTAAAGGTATGTTTATTTGATATAGGTTGTTCAAAAGGTTTCGGCTTTGTACTTCAATATGTGTGCACGTGAGCAATATATAAATAACGGTTAGTGGTTCTTGTGATTTCTCGCATGTTGGTACGTCTTCTTTTGTAAGCAAATAATTGTGTGTGAGGTGAGTGTGTCCAATGCGCAGTCGGCATTAAGCTACTTCAAAGAACCGCTCCTGGTGATTACACTTCCACTCCACAAGTACGGGTTTAGTGAGATGTAGCTCGTTGTCTGTACAATGGTCCCATTCGTGTTGCCACTTTGACGTTAAGGCCTTCCTAATCGCACAGATACTATCTTTATATGGAAGCGTAGTGTTTATTATGCCTTTGTACGCTGCCATCGATGCATATCTATCAGCTGCTTCGTTACCCGGTATCCCAACATGGCTTGGTACCCAGCAGAAACAAACTGATCTCCTGTATTTGTTAAGTGCGAACATGCTTAGTATATCACCTAGCAGGGGTTGAAACTCAGATTTGAGATGTAGAGCGTTCAGTGTACTTAAGGAATCAGTGTATATGCTATTTTTGTGTTTGCCAGTGATAATCTTCTTAACAACAACCCCTACAGCATAAACTTCAGCAGTGAAAAAAGAGGCATGTTTTGGTTGACGAATACTTCTTTCCGAATTTTCCGTTACGGCACCTACACCTATGTGTTCTTTTGTTTGAGAGCCATCAGTGTAGAATTCCATGTTATTTTGATATTTGCCCTGAAGGGTACGGAATTCTTGTGTAATGCGTTCGTGTGGGGTGTCTCTTTTCTTCAAATTCATTAGTGTGCAGTCACATAACTGACTGAAATCGTACCACGGGGGCAGTCGTTGGGGTTTTTTGGCACTAAGTTATATTCGCATTCAGGTAGTCATGCAGCTGTAATGCATATTCCTCAGGGCAGCCGGTTGTATGTAAACGTCACCAACTAGTGTGGAAGAATCATCGATGGCAATGGCACAACAAGGGGTTTCATAACTATCAATGCAGATTTTTTTTTACAAGAAAATAGGCTCTGTTTGACAGATACTGCGACAGCGCCTCTATGACTTCGGTGATCAGTGCGAAAAATTGAATAAGAGGAGGGGAAAATGTCCAAATCATGTATAAAAGGTTTGAGCGAAGTTTCTGTGATCACCAGATCAGGAGCAAAATCAGTTTCTTTACCTTACCCTCTTTGTTTGTGATACTTCTGGTATTAAAATTAAGCATTGTTAACAGTTTCTTTTTTTTCTTGCTGCCGTAACAATTCACAACGAGGACCCCTCAGTGACTTCACTAACCGGGTTTCTGCTGTTCTTTGAAATTCACCCTACTCTTTTCAGCAGAATCCCTCACGTACACGGCTTTATTAATCTTAAGCTTACCATAAACAGACAGACTTTCTTTCCATTTTTCACGGTCAAACTTAAATGAATGCCATAGTTTGCTCCTTGTCTCCCTGAAAATAGCTGGTAAATCTGAAACAGAAACACTTTCGTCCTTAAGTTTGCGGCACTTGCGCAGAAGTACCAACTTTTTTGTGAAATCAGAGAAGGGCAATATGACAGGACGCGCCCATTTACTGTTTTCTTTGGCCAGCACGGTGAATACGCTCGACTTTATTTTACGTCGACACCTAGTAAACTCTTGAAAATATAATTGACCACTTTTTTGTCGAAGCTGAGTGGTGGGTTCGTTCCCCTCTTCTTTTAGCCCAAACATAACAGTGTTGCCCCCTATTTTCCAAGTCATCTACTTTACTGGTCATACGTGAAACTTTGTTTTGCATGGCACTGATTGAACTTTCACAAGTCTGAATTTTTTGTTTGTCACTGTTTAAGCGAGGCAAGGGAGTCTTCAATATCGAAAAGCCGTAGTTAACTTCTATTCTAGTGTGCAGGTAAAGTTGGGTAACTTTAATTTCTTTAACGGTATTCGAAATATCGATGAGCATGTTATCATCAGGGCCTGGGTTTTCATCAAGCTTGCTTGTGAAACAGAGAAGTCTCTGGCTGTTAAAAAAAAAGTTTTTCTTCGGCATATGAATGCATCTTTAGTGCGAATACGTAACTTTGATGCGGTGAGTTGTGCGATTTTATGGCGTCGCGTGAGAGAGAGGCGAAGTAGGCGTGGTCCGAAAACACTTTGACCGATAGCGGAGGCGGATGGTGTGAAAGGCGTAGAATCGGAAAGATACGTTTTTATTTTGTTTGGTCTAATCATGCATAATCGGTGCGTACACGTCATATGAAAATTGGGTTTTTTTTTCGTCATTTTGAGACGGCTCGTGACAGAAGAGCGAAGTTGGCGTTGCTCTAAGCATGCTTGACCAATTGTGGAGGACTATCGAAGGAAATAGAAACAAATTTGAAAGCGATTTACCTCATAGCGCCGCAAAAAAAAAAACTCAAGGATAGCAATGCGTAACAGAGGACAAGTATGGCTACTTGACAAACCCACCAGGGTTAGAAATGGTCCGTACTAGCATGTAATAAAGCACAGTAATTACTTCGAAATTCCAACAGTGGTTAATGCACGAAGAGCGCTTTCAAGTATATTCCACAACTCCATTGTTGAAGAAAATAAAAACATTATACAGTCCAAGTTTGACCAAAATGGAATTAGTATTAGCGGGTTTATACGACGAGTATGGCCGAGCACGCTGCCATAGTAAAAGAACTTATTAGAGTATTATATTTTTATAGCACTATAATATTACATTATTTTATAAATTATCGCATTAGAACACATTATATCATCAGCAATTACGAAATACCCAACCGAACACAATCTTCTCTTCATTAACCAACACGGTTTCCAACAGGGTCGCTCATGTGAAACGCAGTTATTCGAGCTAGTGTCTGACCTGTGCCAAGCTATTAGCGACTCGTCACAAATAGACGCCATATTTATTGATGTTGCGAAGGCTTTTGACAAGGTAGCTCATAACCGTTTATTATTGAAACATCGCTATTTTAATGTATATGGTAGGACTGCGAATTGGATGTAGCATATAGGTAACAGTGCTGGTGTAGCAGGGTTCTGTATTGGGATCAATTTTATTCCTGCTATACGTCAACGACATCAGCAATACTATTAAATCTACAATAAGGCTAATATAACCTTCAATAAGGCAATAAGGCTACAGATGATTGCTTAGTTTATAGACGAATAATTAACTCTTCCGGCATGGCCGCGTTGCAATCTGACCTCGCGAAAATTACCGACTATTGTAAACAGTGGCAAATGTAAATAAATGTTTCAAAAACTAAGGCTATAGCTTTCACTAGAGCTAGTAACCCAAGGCTTACCCATTACTCGATGAACAGCATTAGTATTGCACATGCACACACAATAAAATACTTGGGAATTTGTTTATATTCAAATGTTTAGATGGAATCAACACATCGAAGCGATTACTAGCAGCGCAAGTAAAACCCTTGGCTACATTAGGCGTAACCTTTACTTGGCAAACAAGTGCACTAAATTATTAGCCTGTACCAAACTGGTTCGTTCGAAAATGGAATTAGCCTATACGACACTGGTTCGTTCGAAAATGGAGTAGGCGACTTTTATTTGGAACCCGCTTCAGTCGTACCTCATAAACAAGCTCAAGTCAGTTCAAAACAAAGCAGCCCGCTTAATTAAAAAAAATTACTCACGAACATCTAGCATCACTAACATTCAAATATATTTAAATATCCCCTCTCTAGAAAATCGAATACGATAGGATTTATTTCCCATTTTCACAAGGTTTATCACTGCAGGTCGTCTTTCGGCATATGCCACATCATGCCCGCCCATTGTATCTTCCCGCGCCTCATTCCTTTATCATTCCTTTAAAGTGCAGCCCGTTCTGGCGCGCACTAACTTCTTGAGTGACGCGACCCTCTTTCTCGCAATATATCACTGTATTATGTTACCAAATGAAATCGTATCCGCTCTAAGTCATGTTGATTTCCTAGCAAACCTAAAACACTATTTTAACGTACTCACGTAGGAATCTCTTGCTCACTCGTTATAGGCATCACTGTGTCCTCGTAGCCCTTTTTCTTATTTTACTTTTTGTTTGCTCACCGTATGTCGATGTTCCTTGCGCAAATCGCTTTGTTTTAGGTTAGCACCGAGTTCCTTGCACTGCATAAAATTTTCTCTGGTTGTGTTATTTCATTGTTTCATGCAGTATCTGCTGATATGTGTACCTTTTTTAGCAAGCATTTTCCTTGTATAAAGTAACCAAGTAACGTTGATTTTGTGTAACACGAGGAGATGGGACCAGTGAAGCTGCCATTATGCAGCTTTTATTCTGTCATCATCCCCACCGCTTGTATACATCAGTGTACTTATGTGGTAAATAAACTTTAACTTCAACTTCAACTTCAGCGATTTTAATCCTATAGGCATCTTCCACGTTTAGGATATGCCGTTGTACTGCACTCACGGTTGTTTTTTCTTCCCTGTTTTTCCGCTTGTGTTCTTTTATTTTAGCATCCCTTATCTGTTTAAATGCGTCTACTGTAAATATCACTGATTTATTTTAACACCCATATGTAATGCCCACATGGACCTTGGGGTACTTGAATAAAAAAGAAGAAGCGCGACGCAAGCGCAGAAACGTTTTGTTCATGGAGATGGTGAATCTTTGCTTAAAGGAAAAAGCATATGAAACAAGAAATACAGAAATGTGGATCATTCCTTAATTTCGTACTAATTATGGCTTTCAGATGCTTCGATGTACTCTTCCGCGAATTCTAAATCATTAGACAAGCAAAGGTATACATGTGTCTCATTTAAGTGTCGCAGAATTAGTGGCTCTTTTTGTTGTATAAACTGTGACAATTTATTTAAGTGCAGAAGATTGCAACCGTTTTCTTTGTTGTATAAGCTATGTATAAACTATGTATTCAGTTTTCCTTTATGGCTTGATCTTTAGGTGAAGCAATGTGCCACATTAAAAATAGTGCTGTGATATTGTGATGTCCTTCAGCTGCTGCCATTGTTCAGAAAGGGGGCGGAGGATCCCTCAAGCCGTCATCCCTCCGCCTCCTGTTACACTGTACTGTGATGAAGCAAATCAATAAATCAATTCACAGCTGAAACTTTCCTCGTCCCTTGTTTGTCGTACTGTTCCTCGTCGGTAGAAAATGCCAACTCGCCCAGTATTCTGTGCTTCTAATCGACGAAAAAAATATATAAAGCGCTGCGGCAGAGTGGGAGATACTGATGCGTTTTGAGATTTGTATGAATTCAAAGAACGTAGACTACAAGAAAAATCAATATTATTGACAAGGTTGACTTTATACGATAGCCTATAATGAGTTACAGTGTCGAAGGCTTTTGAATAGTTTGTGAACAGCGCATCTACTTGGTGGCCTAAGTCCCAAACAATACTGATTTTAGGTGTGAATTCAGTAAGCTGAGTGATGGTGCTAAACCACCAACGAAAACCATGCTCAGGACTACAGGAAATGTTATTGGATTTCCGAAGATTTAAGAAAGATTGTGATCTGTTTTTAGATTGTGTGTTCTACGAGGACCCAACTTCACATGACTTCAAAGTACCAACTTCACATGCATGTGAAGTTAGTGACATCGGTATATAATTCAGCAAAACCTGCTTCTGTTTGAATTTGTATACATTGAAAACTTCTGCCCGTTTCCATTATAAGGGTATAACGGAAGTAAAGAATGACTTTTCAAAGATTAAAGTCATATATTCGTTCGCCAAAAGAACGTAACGATGAAGAAATAGATTTTTCACTTTATCTGGTCTAGAAACGTTTTGTCTGATCAACACATAAAATAAGGTCCAGCCCACCTTGTTGAGATATGGTGACCTTATCTACTTGACAGAATGCATCAGCAGCCGAAGCGCGAGAAGGAATTTCCCAATCATCACGTGTCTCCTTGATTGAAAATATTTGTTGAAAGCCTTAGTTATAAGATCTGGTTGACTGATTGGCACTTTGTGTAAAAGAAAGAACAGTATATTATGCAGATTTGGCGAAATCGAGCTTCAAAATTTTCGCGAGCTGCTTTTAATCAGATGAGGCAAAGTAATCTAGAAAAACAAATTATTAGCTGCATCTGATTCTTGATGAAGTTCCTGCTTGATAGTGTTATACTGAGGTCTTAATTATCCGTGACCATTGTGGAAGTTTCGGGCTTACTCTAACAGCATTGCGCTCGAAGTGTTCAATGTCCATGTTTCGCTTTATTGTTTTTAGTAAACCATAACGTTCAATAAAACTTTTAAGAATGTTTTCATTGTAGGACAGTATGTCATGGATATCACCGGAAACGCACATTTCTGAGAACCTATTAAATTAATTTGTAATATATCGATGACAGTCACATCATCTGCAAGACTATAATCGCGAAAACTGGTGTAATCGCAGCATTGTAAGGCATTATCGCACGTGTATATCTTAGCAAGAAGTAGTAGCGTTGGCGTCTGCGTATGTGCCAAAGGAGAGTAGTAGCGGCCTTGTCTGCCGTACAAGAATCTGATTGCCTTTTGTAGAATCTTATGGGTGATCAGACTACGCACGCGTGCTGTTGTATCAGTCGATGTAGTAGTCGATGTAGTAGGATGACGGCGTGGTTCTGACCTTGCATTCTCTGGTCGGGTTCATTAATGGAGGTTCGTTGTTAACTTTCTTCAAAGTGTGATTACCATTCGCGATCAGTGAGCGTTGCTGAGACCTTAACAAGGAGCATATGCCACCCATTGTGTTTTCGATAGATGGTATACTGTCAATCATTGAAAAAAAATTATGTACTTCTTTTAGTGTAGACGAAATTAACTCGAAGATCCTAATGAATAGTAAGCATATATGAATAATATGCATGAATAGTAAGCATATATCCGCGGCATGTTTTACTCTGTAGTTCTCGCAGCAGTCGTTGTCTACAGGTGCCTTAACGGATGATTAGAAAATGGAAAAGGTCGTTCTTGTATTTAAAGCAGGTAACAAAGACTACCGCCCCATTTTATTAACTAGTGTCCCTTGGAAAATCATGAAACATGTCATATATTTGGCATATCATGAACTTTTGAGACTCTGTAAACTTCTTTCATCCTTCTCAGCATGGTTTTCGTAATGGGGCATTCATGTGAAACACAACTAGCTATATTCTTTGAGGATCTGTACGTTAATCTTGATAACAACGTTAAAACCGATGCCATCTTTTTAGACTACTCTAAAGCTTTTGACGCAGTGCCTCATAACCACTTAATAATAATATTATCCAGATTGAACTTATACCCTCACGTAGTACAATCGGTAAAAGAATTCCTTAGTAACCGTTCTCAGTTCGTCCTTGTCAATAACTTCTCCTCCAAACTCTCCCTATCATTTCAGGCGTCCCTCAAGGCTCAGTCTTGGGACCACTTCTTTTCCTAATATGCATGAACGATCTTCCGCTGCATGTATCTTCTCCTATTCGCATGTTCGCTGACGACTATGTGATTTACCGTACTGTGACTAGCATCTTTGACCAAGCATCTCTCCAGAATTACCTCAATAACGTGCAAAACTGGTGCAACCGTTGGGAAATGGCTTGAACCCTAAAAAGTGCAAATTTATTTCGATTTCTCGCCGTCGCAATCCTTATATCTCTACTTACACAATCGCAAACGTCCCAGTGGAATCAGTTCTAGCCTATAAGTACTTAGGCGTAACCATGTCCCACGGCCTTTCGTGGAATGCGCATGCGGCTAACGTAATTTTGTCAGCGAACAAGACCCTTGGGTTCATGAAACGTCACCTTCTTCATGCTTCACTGTACGTCAAACTACTCGCATACAAATCATCTGTCAGACCACAGCTGGAATATGCCAGCGCCGTATGGAACCCTCATCAAACGTATACCAGCAATGCACTCCAGTCAGTTCAGAATCATGCGACTAGGTTCAGCCATTCTTCATATTCACATAACAACAACATTTCACTCCTAAAGGCAGAATCTAGCTTGACATCGCTTGCTTATCACTTTTCAGGCTTCATTTATTCCATGAGCTGCCAAAGACTGGAACCGCCTACCCTTAATTGCCGCTGACATGACATGTCATCCAGAATTTCAGGAAACTGTGGAAACTTGCATTTTACCGTAACACCTGCCTTTCATGTGTGTACATGTTAATCACCTCTCATGTAATACCCCGAATGGGATCCTGAAGGTAATAAAACTATCTGAAATGAAATTAAATGAAACTATAGGTAGCAGCCAATTAAGTCAACCAGTTACTATATTTAAGGGCTTCGCGAAGTTTATAAACTAGTTTAGCGGGGTGAACAGTGTCAAATGTTCTAGAATAGTCTATAAAGACAGCGTCGAGTTGACCGCAGATGCTTATTGCTGAGGTGACGTCGTGGATGGCTTCAATTAGTTCGGTGTCCACTCAGTAGCCAGCGCGAAGCACATGCTGCTGTGGTCACGCATTTTTATGAAGTCATGCAGATAACGGACTCAGACTGCACAAGACTATTTCAGAGCATTTGGGAAATAGCACGCGCTGCACACACGCATGCAAAAGTCCGTTCTGAAGCAGATTGTCGAACCAGATTCTGATAGCTCTACTGCTTTCCACTCCAGTTTAAACCTTCCTTTGATTTTCACAAGTAAGATGAATTTTTTAAAGTGTCATACCCCGCAAGATTATCGGAGGCCCCTCTTGATTTTCTGCATAGCACACCCTCTCATGTCGGTGTACGGTCGAAGACTACAATCTCCGGTGTGCATTCTGCAACTTACTGCGAGAAACAGATTTGCTAAGACAATAATTCATGGTGTCCCTTGTGAAAGCACACTTCATAAAAACAATTAGGGCTGTCATGTTGCTCAATAGCTGGGTTAATTACGAGACAAAAAGGCAAAGATTGATAGCGAAATAAGGAAAAGGAATATAATAAACAAGTTTGCTTGCATTGCATGTTCGTGCTCGAGTGTAAACCACTATCCCTTTTCTATTGCTTCAAATGTCCTCCCTCCCCCATTATAGCCATTCCCAGGAAATCAAAGAATATTTTGAATACTACGAGAAATCAGAGTATTCGCCGCCAATTGAGAGCCCAGACACTGGTTGCAGTTCCTTTCAGCCTCAAAGCAAATTACTGAGGAAAGTAACGCACCTACGAAACAATCAAGTCACCGTACGAGTGCACGCAAGACTCGGAAGGCGTCCTGCGATGATCTATCCAGCAGAGAAAATGCAGGCTAAGTTCCGCGAAAGGAGTGAGATCGCGCCCGACGACGGCAGAGCGGCGCCCTCCCTCTGGCACCTCCTCTCTCCTAGTTCTGCAATACGACGGCTGCCTTCGCGGCGAAGGCGAGCAAAGCGCCGCCGCGTTGTGCTGCCGCGGGATCCAAAGCGCTGGCGCAGCTGTTATGGGAGTCGGACAAAGAATATCGAACCGAGAACATCGGTCTGCAAATCATAAACAAACGACGGCATTAGAGAGCTCCTCTTGCACGCCCCATACGAAGCAACCTCTGGGAGCGAAAAGAACTGGAGATCCAGGGATGAAAGTGCGGCTGGAACGAGCGCTCCTAGAAAAGCGGATACTACGAAGCTTCGCCGGCGAGGGAGTGTGTTCGCCCCTGAGGGAAATGAGCTAAAAGGTCTCGCAAGAGGGAGAAGATCGGGAAACACTTGCGGCGAGCGCCGCTGCCGGAGAAAAAGGAGCCGGGCTAACGCGGAGCACCATTGAAAAAAAAAAAAACCGTGAAGCCGTTTATTCCACGCCGCTAGATCCGGCAAGGTGCCTTAGACGAAAATGGAGTTCCTTTCGGTGAAGAACGTCGTCGCCATCGTCGTCTTAAGGACAAAAGCACTCGCGCCGGTGGAGCAGTTTTCAAACTCGCGTCGCCACGCATATGGTCCGCAGCTACTCCCGCTTCCCCGCGTTCTGCAGTCTTTCCTGGAGGAGTTCTTTGCACCTGCGTGCTCCTGTCATCTTAGAGGTAGAAATTCTACGGGCTTATCGCATTCCCGTGCGACCGACTGGAAAGGCGATGATGAACCTTCGTCAGTCCCACGCCGTTTACTAACTTTATTGTGTGTTCGAGATCATTCAACTTGGTATTAATAAACTTCCGAGTGCTGTCAATGCCCATGTAATTCCAGTTCATAAGCTCGACAGCTTTTCATCTTTCAGTTCAACTCCTGATGCCTTCGAGCGGCTTTGAGTATCTTCTCAACGTTTGTGATAACCGTTCTGTTACACCGAGAAACTGTGCATGGCTCATCACGTGACTTTCAGTCCACCTTCCGTATTTACCTCGTATTGTGCCTTCGCACGCTCCCTCTTCCGTTGTCTTTGCACAGCGTTGCCACTCAAGTCTATTTTCACCAATATTAAGGAGACCGTGAAGCGATTTTCACGATTTTGTGCAAATGTACTGAATCGTTAGGGCAGGTCCTTCTGATCGTTAATCGACGCATATATGACGTCTGCGTAAAGCGTGTAATTTATTATAAGGTTTCAGAAATTTAAGTCTCTTGCGATCGCAGCATGCCACTAAGTGGAGTTTTCAGCCGCCCTTGATCAAGTGACGCGAGGTGACCATATGACGCCAGCAGGGCGAGCTATCCGATTGGCTGCCCAGGACGCGTCATCGGTAATTTTTACAACTTTATGGCGAACAAATGTTGTTCGTAATAGTTGGAATGTTGGTTAATTTGTTTCTATAAAAAATTACCGACGATTACGTTACTTCCTAATGCGAAATTTGAGCGCAGCAAATAAGCTGTTTCACCTTTTCGATAGATTGAGGCAAAGAAATCGAGCAACACATGTATGCGCTATCACAGAATTTTTTTTTTATTTTTCACACGTATTCCTTTAACAAAGACTCCACTAACAGTTCTTGACAGTCATGAAGGAAGCTTTGTGGTCGGAGAAATAGACTGATATATGTTCGACTTGGTACACCAATGCTTGATTCTCAAAGACGAGATCTATACAAGTGCCTCGCGAGGTTGTCACAGCCGTGGGACGCGTTACGAGCGAGAGGAACGGGATGTTCTCCCGCATAAGTGTTAGGAAATTGCTGTTTGTCTTTATGTCAACATTAAAGTCCCCCACTACTAACATCGGTGTGGATCGATGGACGGTTAATGCGAGTTGCAGGAAGTGCACGACGTCTTTCGTGAGTGCGGTAGCGGACTCACGAAAGCGGTATCAGTCGGTCGCTGCTAGCGCTGGGGGGATGAAAGGGTGGCGGAGCTGGTTACGAGGCCGACGATAACGCCGACGACGACGCGAAACCCAGGAACGGACGCCAAAGAGCCATTTGTGTAGCCAGCCCTCCTCCACAGTCTCTCCTCCTCCCTTCCATCATCCTCCCTCGCCCGGAGAGCCGACAGCGCGCATGCGCGGCGGCGGAGCAGATTCGTCGGCGAGCTGGTTACGAGGCCGACGACAACGCCGACGACGACGCCGACGACGACGCGAAACCCAGGAACGGACGCCAAAGAGCCATTTGTGTAGCCAGCCCTCCTCCACAGTCTCTCCTCCTCCCTTCCATCATCCTCCCTCGCCCGGAGAGCCGACAGCGCGCATGCGCGGCGGCGGAGCAGCAGATTCGTCGGCGAGCTGGTTACGAGGCCGACGACGACAACGCCGATGACGACGACGACGCGAAACCCAGGAACGGACGCCAAAGAGCTGCGCTCTAAAAAGAAAGTAACAGAAAAAAATGCACAAGGACAAATAACTACACTCAGGACTTCCGGCATGCAGCAAGTGCTTTCTGTTTGTGTTACAACATGCTCGTGTTGACGAGAGCTCCGCGGTCAGTTTTGGCCCCGATCTTTCTTTTCGCGAGCACCATGGTTCGTCGTTGTTCTGTGGGCTTCAAACGTAGCGACTGGCAGTATGCCAAGTTGCGACACCGTGTCCCTGTGCAAAGCAGCAGACGAGCTGCAGCGCATCGGACTGTCGGACTTTGATCGGCGCCAGGACTTGCGCGTTTGCTGCCATCACTTTACGCCGGAGTATCACTACCACAATAGTTTTTCGCGTGCCCGGTATGCGGGTAAACACAAGTGCAAGCGCACTGGGCCTGGGCGTTTCATGGGTGGGGTGATGAAATTAAGATATTGGCGGGCGCTAGCTGGAATCGGTTGGCGCAAGACTATTGGAGATCGCAGGGAGAGGCCTCCGTCCTGTAGATAACATAAATGAGACAATGATGATGATGAAGTTTTCGTTGATGCGGTGTCGCGGTAACTACAATGAAAGTTTGCTATTGACAAATCTAACACAAAATTTACTTTTTACTTGTGTGCGATTTATCGCTCACCTGACGCAGATGCAACGCTTCTTGTCAAATTACACGATGATCTTTCAGAAATACGAGAAAAAAATGTTACTTTTACAGGTGATTTCAACTAACTTGTCCTCCGTACGCTGGGACAAAATTTACTATATATACTCCCCTTGTTGTGATAGTGTGCTGAATATCATGTTCGATCAGAATCTTGAGCAACTTGTGCGACAACCAACGCGTGGTAATTCAATTCTCGACTTTCTGTCTGTTAGCCATCTTTTCAGTACAGGGTCAATTATTGTAGGAACAGGAATAAGTGACATTAAATAATTATATTTTTGTTGGATCAAAGAAACAAAAATTCCAATAGTCTCCATTCAAATCTGCGATTAAAGAGCACAGCCGTGCAGATGATCTCAATATGTAATTATCTAGACTCACATCTGATCATCGAGAAAGCAGCGTAGAAAATTGGTGGCGTAATTTTTGAAATACGACCAATTATTGCATTGAACACTTTGTTCCAACCAGAAAATCTCAAGTTAGACGTCAGAGCCCTTGGACTAACAGAGGCATTATTCAGATGAAATGCAAAATAAACTGTTTAAGCTTGGGTAGACCAAGCTCATCACAGATATCTGAACTGAAAAATGAGCGATTAACCAAAATGCAAGAAGCTAGAAAGAAGTACTTCACACAAACTATACCCGACTCTACTAATAAGGACCCAGACAACTTCTGGCAGCAGCAAGAACAGTAAGAACATGGAATAATGGGGATACTGTTCAATGGAAGTCTGGTTACAGATAAAGATAAAATTGCACAATCTTTGAACAACTAGTTCTTATTGAACAAGTGTTCTTATTTAGGCGGTTGAATATGACCTGCAAGATGAAGCTTTCTCTACCGATCTTAGCGTAGTGGTTTCTAAAGGCGTTATATCAATGCTATTTGGTCTCAATACTAAAAAATCCCAAGGTTCAGATGGAATTGCAAATGTATTTTTGCGACGCTACACAGAACAGCTATCAGATTTTTTGATGTACTGATCATTGACGAATCTCCCGCGTAGTTGCGGTGCATGAGAAAGGTGATCCTTTAGGGACGACTAATTATCGACCGGTCTCCATAACAAGCTGCTGTTGCAAACTGTTGCAGCATGTTATTGTTTCTGTTTTGAACGATTTCTTGTGTAAACGTTACATAATATCAAAGTGACAACATCGATTTAGAAATGGCTTGTCAACTGTTACCCAGCTTGTGTCTGTTGTGCCTGACTTTTCTAGTATATTGGATGTCTCTGGCCAAATTGGTGTTTTATTCTCAGACTTTTGCAAAGCATTTGACGCACGGAAAACTGCTGTATACACTGGAGCAGCTAGGCCTACCACAAATTATAAGTTACTGGATCAAAGCATACCTTACTAACAGAAAACAATATGTTGAAATTAATGGTCAATCATCAGACTTGCTAAGAGTGACCATGTGGGGTCCCATAGGATAGCGTTCATGGGCCTCTTCTAGTTCTTTTATACGTTAATGATTTAATCAGTGTAATACCAGAAGGGCTAAGCATAAAAATGCGGATGAGTGCGTAATATATAAAAAATTTTATCACAGGAAGACCAGATGACTTTATAGGCAGCAATAGCCACCATATTTAATTTGTGTGACCATTGGGGTAGGGAACTAAATGCACAGAAAACCGTGCTTATGCGCGTAACAAGGAAAACATTTTCTAGCATATTCTGATATTCACTTTGCAACAATACAATGACGGAGGTGGATGAATATAAATATCTCGGCGTCGTTATCCCCAGTAGTTTAAGTTGGTCAAAAGACATCACTTCAACTTGCACAGCGGCTTTGCGAAAACTGTGGTTTCCTAAAAGAAAGCTAAAAAATGCTCTCGCCCACGCTAAATTGCTTGCTTATAGCGCCTATGTGAGACCAAAATTAGAATATGCTGCAATCGACAGGGATCCGCATTATAATGTTACGTGGTAGTGACGATGAAGGAAGCAGCGAAACTATGTGTGAAAAAACTAGCGTTTAATTGGGCCCGAACCTGTGTCCTCATATATAGGCTACACTCAAGGAACGACAGCGGCGAGCACCAGTCGGCGATCGTCGAAAATCTCATCTGCCGGTCAAGCGCGTCAATTTTTACGCACGAGTCAGCCAGGGTAATCGGTGTTGCCCATGTGTCTTCAAGAAAGTTCTACAGAATTCGCGTCGCGCATGTGTAATCAGATTGCACAAGCTTCAGCAACAACAGAGCCATAGCATTCGAGAAACTTGCGATACATGCGGGCGCGTCCCATGCTGAGCGACATTTGTTAGACGGGGAAAAGCATTCACCCGAAAAAAGATGAACAAGTTCTCGTATCAATAAGAGGGAGATTAAGCAATTGGAGAATATTAACCATAAGGCCGTGAGAGTTACATTAGGCAAGCACAAAAAGCGGGATTAACCTTCCCTTCTTATGAAAGAAAACCACATACCGGATTTAGAAGCTCCAAGGAAAATTAATCGCTTGACTTTTCTTTACAAATTCCTGACAGGAAAATTAAATCTCAGTGTGCCAAGTTGTGTTCGTCCTCTCAGCACTCGAAGAACGCGTCAGGGCTGGGAACATTCACTTGATCCTACATCTGCGAAGACAAACATTTATAAGTTTAGTTTTTTTCTTAGAACTATTGCGGATTGGAACTTGCTTCCTGCCATAACTGTTCTATCAAATTATTTTGTTGCTGCAATTGATCAATTCTTGTCATCCTTTTAAACAGAAATGTATATAATGTGCTATTGATACTGTTTGTAATGATAGCTTGCGAAGTGTGTTTGTCATCTTATGCTTCTTCTATCAGTTACCTGGCATTTCCATATTGTAGCCCCTCCTGCTGGAGCTAGATTGATGGCTCCCAGTGTTTTGAAGAAAAAAAAAGACAGAATTCAAGGGCTTTAATCCAATTCAAGTTTGTTTACCAGACAATACGATAGAAGGTCGGTTGGGCTAAAAGCCTTGAAAACGACTTGACAGTGCCCAGGTGACCGTTACATGGCAGCAGCTGTACAAGTTGCATAGAGATAAACGGGGTAGGAAAGGCAGGTAGGTTAACCGGAAGAGATTCTGTTTTGCTACCCTGCACTGGGGACGGGTAAGGGGAAACGAAAGGCGGAAAGAATAGCGGAGAGAAAAAGCAAAGGCACGTAAAAAGATAGATGAGGTTGGGAAGGTCCGTGGGAACTGTAGACTCTCTAATAGGCCACTCGAACGCAAAAATTCCAACAGTGCTTTGACCAACGTGTGGTGTGATGACTGTATAGGCCGGCGTTCCAGGAATGTCCGCACCCAAAGCGCCGATCGTCAAGACAGGTCAGCGTGGTCGCGAGTGACTTGCCTGTGTGCGCTGTATCGGGGACAAAGGCAAAGAACCTGTTCAATAGTTTCCTTGCTGCCGCATTGGTCGCACCCAGCAATATTTTCTCCTTTCATGCGGACAGCAAGGGATTTTCTAAAAGCAACGCCGAGCTACAGTCAGTAAAGAACAATTGTCTCGGATTGGGATAGTCCAGGTGGAAGACGAAGTCTAAGACAGGGGTTCAGTTAATGCAGACGTTTGTGCTCGATGCTCGATGCGTGTTCCAGAACGATTGTGTAGCACCATTTGCAAGTACTCGAAGTTTCACCTCTGCATCTGTTCTTGACAACGAGATTAGTTCCTGCTCGCTATCTTCATGAGCAGATCTAGCAGCTTCGTCATGTTCGTTGCCTATTACTCCACAGTGGCTAGGGAGGCACTGAAATTAGATTCGCCTCGTCGTGTCTTCGCTCGACGAGGCGATGAAAGTGCTCTCCCATTTCTAGAACTAGTTCTTTGTAGGGTCCATGGCATAAGGCCGAAAGCAAGCAATGTGGAGCTGCTGTGAAGTCACTGAGAACACTACATTTTTGAGGCGGTTCCTCACGAATTATATTAGGCGGTTCCATATTACGATCTTCTCCGTCAAGAATTACTGACACTCTAGCTCTTTTCTTAGCTTCTGGAAATACTGCAGATTCGATAATTAGGTTAAAAATATATGCAAGAACTTCTGTGATGAAGTGTAAAACATGCTTTATTGGGAAGATCGGCAAATTATCTGCATTGAGTGATTTAGTAATATTTAAGCACAGATACGATGGCACACTTCTTTTTGATCAATTGGATCAAGAAAGCTGTTTCGTCTCACATTAACGCGTCCGGCAACCAAACCTACATTTTCATTACATGGAATAACTGCGTTTTTTAAAGTGCTTGTTTAAGTGAAATGCGAGTCATGTACCGGTTAAATCGCGAACACCCAGTAATAAGGATTCAGTCAGGGCATTTTTCTTTTTGCACCCTAGTATGTTAGTGATGAGTTTCCAAGTAGCGTTTGGTCATGGACTAGCACTTTCAAGAAGACGACGATAATAGGTTCCTTTAGCACGTCTAAGTTCAACATTTATTCATTGGTATTTTTATTTCGACCACTGCGGGAACTCTTGCCACAATTCGCCGTTTAATTTTCTGCAATGACAGAAGCAGTTCAGTCGACTCAGTTGGAACAAGGGTCGATTCGCTAGCTGTGAAGCCGAATGAAGCACGGACACATGCTGCGATGTGACCGTCATATCAGAAAATGGGCTGCAGTCCCAGGTGTGATGCTTCTAGCCGCACTTTCGAAACTTCATATGAACACACGCATCTAAACGTAGCGTTCTACAGTAGAGCCGCTGGATCTTGCGCAGAAAGTAGAGTAATTAAACAACACTTTTACCTCTTTTATTTGCTACCAAGTAGCTCATTCTATTCACAAGGTTAACCGGTTATCAAACGTTTTATAGCCTTCATGTACGATCGCCATTTATTCTGCACTGAGCAGGAGGCAACTAAGACAGAAGGTAATGATAGGTGACCGCTATCGGGGTAGCTGCATGCCCTGTGGTAATCAGCTCTACCCATTCTCTTGCTTCATCTGGTCAAGGCGTAGAGCTGAAAAGCTGTTCTCGTGTCTAACGTAACAGAAACAAGACGGTCACAGCATGTCATCGTCACACATGCACAAGTTGTACGAAAAGTTTAAATAGTATGTAAACTTCACTCCTGAGAAGTTATACGCTAATCTAAAACGACCGTATGAATCACAGCAGTAAATATACCTAAAATTCTTGTTTGGTTCTTGTTTGCTCACGATATTCCCGGAACGCCAATAGCAGAGGACAGACAAAAATACTATGCGGAGAAGAAAACTGTCTCACCCACTTTCCCTGATTGTCGGCGTTCATTCGAAAATTTATGCTTTTGAATGTTATAGTTTTGCATTCCACAGATCCGTGCAGACACAGTTGAAGAAAACGAAAAAATTTGAAGTCTGTGCTTATGCTCTAAGTGATGCTACAGTGTAGTCGCAATACATCATATATCTCACATGCTGAGCAAATAAACTGCATGGAAATTTATAAGGTGAACGCAGCTTCATGAAAGCAAAAAAACATGCATCCGTCGTAAGGTAGCAGGACGCTGCGAAGGGAACCTACACAAACTTCTCCAAACGAAAGCCTTCTCTGTTGAAAAAAGAAATTCATCATATTTCGGGGATCCAACTCGAGACCAACGTCTTTCCGGTGCGGTGTCTCTATCATCCGAGCTTCAAATGCCTAGCTTGCTTTTTGAGAAACACATGTTGTTTCCCCTTGATAGCTTCGAAGTAATTTCGGGTCGATGAGAATTTCTCCTATTATGTGATGTGTTCTCGGAAAGTGCGACCGCTATAGGACACCAATGACATGACAAAGCGGCCAAGACATGCAATCACGTTGCCGAAGGCTAAATTAAGTGATAACAGGTTAATTTGACTAAAATGCTAAATAGGGTATCAAATCATGGATATGACCGCAAAAGCGGCCGGTGAACACCGTGTAAAACTGTAACGCAGTTTCTGGATGTTTCGCCGTGACACCTTAAACGTTTGTTTACTTTTGTCGTCCTTAGAAGGCTGCGATAAATGTTTTTTTTTCTCTAAGGGGAGATGAACAGACAAGAAAGAGAGTAGGGATCGGGGAGAGTTATCGTGGGAGCCGATGATTTGAGATAAAACCTCGGTCCCGCGATGGGATAGCACCGAGAGCAGAAGATTGGGGAACGCGTCCATGAGATACTGCTGTTTTGTTTGCGGCCTCCATTATTACCTAATTATAGTTCTCAGCTACGAGTTAATAAGCATTCTACGGCACCTTCTCTTGGTTACAGGGCAATTCATTACTCGTCCTCGCCAGAACAGGCAGCACTTAATTTCCACTTATTTTTCTCTCGTTAAATGTAAAGGAAAAAGTGTTTTAGACCGTTAATAACGCAGCATTGCGCGCGTCCTTCAAGCAACGCATTGCGGTGACGTGACCGCCGACAGTTTCTCGGCGGCCAGCGCCCGCCATACCAATGGAAAGAGCCGCTGGACGCAGTGAGGCAGGCGACAGACAAGGTCAGTCTCCGCAATGTCGCCACCCTCCCGACAATTTTGTTTCACCGCGTAATTTCTAGGCGCATATATACCGGGCGCAAACTGCACGGCCTGCAATGTGGTGATGCTGCCTTCGCAAACACGCACCTATCTCTTAGGGCGATAATAAAGGTGGGAAGCGAATAACAGAGAGAGCAGAGAACCCATCCTGCATGAAGCTTCTGTATAGAGGGCCAGAATCCAGTTCTTTACCTTTCCCTCTGGTTCGCACCACCACTCGTTCCTATTAATCAAAAAAGAGGCGAGCATACTCGCACGGCTGCGGAACGTTGCAGTGAAGTAGTTGGTACGACATCCCGACGTCTGGTCATTCATCGCGGGCGACGATGCCTCGTTAGCGGATTCTCAGCCAGTGGCTCGAGCGCAAAGAGGGAAGCAGGGAAGGAAGCACGGACAGCTGTCAGTAGCCGTTTACGCGCGCATGTGCAAAGCACAGTCGTTTCGCCGTCCGCGCCTGTAGTGTTGGCGATGCACATTCGTGACGCACTAGCGACGGCAGAGGACGTTAAAAGGAAACGGCGGCCGATTGGGGTAGGGGCTCCTTGTACATGGCGTATGCGAGGGCGCGTCAGCTATGGGCAAACGCTGTCCGAAATTCCGTGACAACGGCTGCGTTTTCGTGTATAAGCATATAACTCAGGAGCACTCGTAATGGGAGGGCCGTGAGCGACGCGTTTTCATGCACGCGGCAGGCGAGGTGGGTCGGCTCAGGAGAGAACGGGCGCACGTCGTTCGTCCGATCGCGTGGGCCCTTGGCGGAACGTGCCGATGGTCGGTTGGGGAAGCAGCGCGTTTCAACTGGCGCGTTCCTGTTGCGGGAGAAAGGGGGGGGGGGGGGGGGACTCGGAAAGCTCGGACCGCGTTGCTTGAGTCCATGTTTGGAGCTGATGCCAAAAAACGTGCACTCGCCAAGAATAATGACATCCGGACTCACGTCCACTTTCGTCAAAGACTCCGCTCATTTCATTTAGCAAATAAAAATTGATTCCTATAACAAAGACCTAGTCATGATCTCCTTTGACCTAAAATCAATGTTTACACGCGTGCCTATTGACTATGCGGTCGAGTGCTGCAGGAAACTTCTTGAGGCTGACCCTTCTTTGCCCGAACGCACGCCATTCTACTCCCACGACATTTGCCGCCTTCTGAAATTTTGTCTGGAGAATGCGTACTTCTTTTTTCACAAGGAGCAGTACAAGCAAGTATTCGGCACAGCGATGGGAGCCTCTGTGTCCGTCGTTTGTGCCAACATTGTTCTAGAGGATCTGGAAAGTGCTGCCTTATCTTCATTCGGGACGCGACGAAAGCTATTTCTAAGTCGCATGGACGACTGCTTCTACATTATCCCTCGCCGACACGCAACACAAGAACCTAAATTCCTTCAAGACAAGTATACAGTTCACGGCTGAAGACGAAAACAATGGGCGAATTCCCTTCCTGGATGTCCTCGTAGAGAGGACTTCAAGCGGCTTGACGACTATAGTGTGCACAGAAAGCCAACGCACACGGGAAAGTGTCTGAGCTTCGACTCGGCGCATACAATTGGGCAAAGGCGATCCGTCACAGCAGCCCTCTTTTCCCGGGCATTCCGCGTTTGCTCCAACCCACGAAACGTAGGCCAAAGCTACAGGTTGTTAAAAGGGACCTGTTGAACAACGGTTACCCTGTACAACTGCCCAGAGCGCAGGAGCGCAACTCAGCGAAGCCCCGCCGTGAAACGGCCAAAGAACCAGTGAAGCACGTGGCGGTACCCTACACAGTGGGACAAGCGAAGCCCTTGCACAAATTTTTTAAGGGCTACGGTGTTCGAATCACCCACGTGCCTTCCCGAAAACTAGGCCAAGAGCTGGTTCGCGCAAAAGACCCTTTGCGAAATACGGACTACCCGGGAGTGATATACAATATACCATGCAAGGAGTATGATGTGTCGTACATTGGCGAGAGCAGAAATTTTAAACGGCGCTTGAAGCAACGCATGGGTGACGTCGCCAAGGGCCACACTGCCGCGAACCCCCTGGCAGAACATCACGAACTAACCGGACACATCATTGACTGGGACTCGGCAGTCATCAACGCAAAAAAAGAAACACTTATCTGCCCGTTTGCTTTTAGAATCATTTTACATCCAATCAACTATAGACACACGATAAACAGGACGCGGGGTAATCTTCCCGAGATGTGCACCCGAACGCTGCGCCACCTCACCCATAAATAGCCGCGCGCCTATGCTTACATCTTCATTGTGATCAAGGGACCCGTACGGGGCCCGAAACGCTCATTCTTTATTTTTATTTCATTCTTGGTGAGTGCACGTTTTTTGGCACCAATATGTTTCCTCGCCAGACGAGTTTTCGTCGAACACTTGACTATGTTTGGAGCTGACGCAATAAACGTAGTACAGTAGACGTAATGAAAAAAAAAGAAAAAAAAACATCACATGCTAGTAGTAGCTAGTAGTATACATGCTCAGTGTCAATATGCAAACATCCTCAGCATAAATTCAACACATATACAAGAGATGTGCGCATCATACCTGCCCGTGGTGAGACGCGTAAGGAAGTCGGGTACTGTTTTGGGAAGTTACCGCAAGGAACAAACGAGACGAAGAAATTAAGGGACAACACGAAGTCGTTGTTGTCCCTTTCTTCGTTTTTCTAATCAATAATAAATACGAAGGAATACGTTATATGGCTCTTTTGTCGAACAGCCTGAACCCATGACTCAATGGGTGAGTTCATTTCGGCAGCTTCAGTTTCAGTAATGTGTATAGTCCAGGTTTCTTTAATAACTATTTTATGGATTTCCCTCTGACCCTCGGATGAGCTCGTCACGCTAAAGACCACGTATTTTAACGCGATAGTGTTACTGGCCCCGTGTTCCAGAAAATACGGCGACGTTGTTCATATAAGAAGAATCGTCCCTATACACGCATCCCGATCCACGCATTCCGATCCACGCAAGCCCTCCGCGTGGCGCATATGCGTTACTAAACTAATTGAATTTCTCAAAGTAAAATGTGTCAGAAAATTCGTAACGTACGACTTACATACAACTTTCAGATATAATAGCGTCGGATTGTAATTTGAACATTACACATGTTACGCGGAAACTCAAACGCAAACCCCTTTTCCAGCTGCCGTCTGAGGTCTGTCTTAGTACTAGCGGCGCGCCCACTCAGTTCCTTGCACCACCATCCAGGTGATGTTGCAATGATGTTACAAGGAAAAAAACATAGAACCAGAAAGCTCGCCTTTGTGCGTAGCGTTCGCCCCCAGCGTTTCTATGAAAACATTATAATTACATCAGCTGAAGTTGACGGGAAGCATGAGAATAAGTCAGGGAACATTAAATGCTATCGCGTTCCACTCATAAAGTCGAAGCTTAAGCATCCTCCAATTTTTTTTTATCTGATTAGCGGCAAGGCGCAGCACTCGCACCCGTATAGAGACAACCTGTTAACTGTGGAACAACATGACTACAACACAGCTACATGCTGAGCTTTAAGTATACATAATGCGGTGAATCTCATCAAGCGTTGTGATCTAAGGTCCGAATCATTCACCATTGCGCAAGTGAGAATTACCAGGACGTACTTTCTCAGTGGCTGCGATGTCATATAGAGGTGTTATCGGAAATTCCCGCGCAAATAAGGGCTCCTGCAGCGCCCATTATGACTTGCAGTGAATCCCCGTGGAGATGTTGAGAACAGACCCTGCGACAAATCTTCAACAAACTTAGTCATGATTTCAGTGCGATCCCATAGCATTCAAATGAACTTACAAATTTCCGGTGGCGTTCTCTATTCCTGTACAGGGTCGCGCGTCTTTCTCTTAAAATCTTTATAGAAATCGGGCAGTACTCATCTGTGTTGGCTGTTCAAGTGTGTGAACAGCTAAGCCCAGTCAAATATCAGAAGTGCACCCGCAGCCTCTCTCGCGCTTGCCTCTGGATACCCGCGCATACCCAGTGGCGCATTGATCGAAGGTACGCATAGCGTCACAGCAGTTCATTGAACAGCTTCACATACCCAGTGGCACATAACAAGCGGCCGCAGGGGCACATACTGGCACGTACACAAGTTAGCGTCAAAAAGTTGGCCCCAGGCACGTACCCAGGATGTTTTTTCGGTGGAAGAGCCCCCCCCCCCCCCCCCCCACAGTCCAAGATAACTTTTCTATCCAAATGATGGGGGGAGGTACCTTTATTGGTACAAATATGAATAATGCCCATCGTTCGCCATAAAGTGGCGTAAACCCGCAAAAGAGAATTCAAATAAGGTGTACCTCACATGTACGCATGTGAGATACACCTCTCCTTTATTTGGCAAACAAGGAACCACATCAAACGGACTCGCGCATGACAGCAGCGCAGGAAGAGCACTGCCAAGAACAAGTAGACAAGCGAAAGTGTAAACTAGAGATTTCTAGTATCGTTTTATTTAATCAGCTCTGGAAGAATTATAGCGAAATATATACATATCTGCGGAACAATCACAATTCTTTTGCATCGCTTGTTTATTGCCCTACCAGTTTAAATGCAAAAACCGACTCGTGTTGTTATTTGGGAAGTTGCGTAACGATGTGTGGCCATGAGTCCCGTACAACCGCATAGAGCGCAGGACGCTGCAATTCTAGACGTACTGCGCCCCCTGCGGAAGGTTAGAAAAACACCCACGTTAGCACAGCAGAGAGGTGGCTACGTCAGACGGCTCGACTGATAACTGTAGAAGCGTCATTCAGAACACGCGGAATTATTCTCCACTTACGGCCGCGTTTTCTCTACTTCCTTTTGAAATAAAAAGATGTTGATCCATAGATATTTTCGCAAACAACAGTTAAATTTATTAAATTTCGCTTTTGCTTCCTGTTTAACTGTTGCCTTGGCTCTTTCCCTTAGTAGACCGCTTAATTTCTCAACTCCTTGCGACTATTGTTTCCAGTTGCCAGTTTTGTACGAAAAGGGCTTTACGATTAGGGAAAAGCCAGACAAGGTAACGGGTGAGACATATTACTTATGGGTTTAACGGTGTTTCGCTTTATTTTATTTCCCACCTTATCTAACCCATATCGCGGGTATATGGTTCCCAGGACCTGCCAGCGTCGCGGTGAGCCATCACTAAAGGAAATAATTGAAGCAAAAAGAAAAGTTAAACGCAACTGGCATTTTCGCAGGCCGCAACTCGTTCCACCAGCATACAGACCAGCTGACTACGAACCTAATCCATTTCCTGGTCCCTGGATAAGTCTAAACAAAGAAGGTTAAACTAACGAAGCAACAGTGACGCGCGTGATCGTTGAATAGATGGTGACAATTGAACTCCTCTCGAGTTAATAGCGCAGGCACCGAATCGATGAGGCAACTGGCCTTCACGCAGGAGATGCCGATAACTACCGACATTCAAAAAGAGTGAAAAAACTGACAACCATTCCACTCTGCGAACATGGAATGGCCGCGAGAGCTGACGACAGTCAAAGCTCGCAAACGAAAAGCAAAGTGCTTCACCTCCGCCGCGGGTCGGCCCGAAGGTAGTGCAATGCCGAGCCGACCCGCGGCAAAGGTGAAACAGGCTTTAAGCATTGCCCATACGCGGGCCGATCCCGAGGGTAGTGCAATGCCGGGCCGACCCGCGGCGTAGGTGAAAGGCGTTAAGCACTCCGCATACGCGGGCCGATACCGAAGAAAGTGCAATGCCGGGCCGACCCGCAGCATAGGTGAAGCCGGCGTTAAGCCCTCCCCATACGCGGGCTGATCCCGAGGATAGGGTCGCGTATGGATCCCTAACCTATCGAGGACGAATGCATGGTTGTGTCCCGTGGCAGGACGCAGCTCATCCGTGCAATAACTGAAGCGCAGATGATTGCGAAATTGGGTGATAAGTGTGTTAGTTTCCCTTCACTGGCTCTCACAGAAAAAAAAGTAAGTTTCTTGGAGGGGGCATCACATTACTCATAACTATGTTACACGTATGTGCAGTTCGTTTTCATGCAAGCGCATGCGCAGTCTATACTGCTTCGCATGTCTAAACCGATTTAGTGGCACAATAAATTTAGTTGGAAGGTTGTGCTTGGTTCGTCTTCTTCTCTTATGTCCCTGTCTTTTTTTTTTTTTTTTGTTGCGCAGTAATACTTGAGTATCGGGGATCCGCCTTGGGAAAGTGGTGCATCAAATACATAAAGTTCAACGGACTGACTAGGTAAAGCACCATCAGAACGAGTCTAGGATGGACTGCTTTAAAAAAAAAGCATTTCATCCAACGCACATGTCGGACATTATGTAAAGGAAACCTTTAGACAAGCGGTTAATTAAATGATTGACAACTAATGGCGATGCGTGCAATTTTGCTTACTTTCGAGCTGTGAAACGTGTTATCTCATGTAATTTTACAGCGAATCTGTTTATGCAGATCCTGTGCCGTCGTTGTTGGAGTTCTCTAAAATTATCAGCAGCAGCAGTGGCTCGAGCGGCGTCGTCTTCTTCCGCAGCTGGCTCGCTGGCGCCCCTCGGCGCTACTGCGCGAATGCGATCGTGCCACTGCTCCCGCGTTCGTCGTCGTCATCCTCGTCTTCTTCCACAGCTGCCTCTGTTGCCGCTCGTAATTCCAGCGTAGAATTTCACTTCCGTCGTCGTAATGGGCAGGCCGCGTTTACGGGGGTATGAGCCATTGCTTAAGGGGGCACGAGCCATACATTGTCTTACCTGACGGACAGATTTAATTTTGAAGCACAAGGCAGTGATTGTGAAATGTAAACGTCGTCATCTGCCGTCAACTCAAGCGCAAGCACTGCAAGATTCAACGTCTCCAGACAAAGCACTGCAAGAGGAGGAGGAACACCGAGCAGTGCAGACACAAGAGACGACAACTCAAGATCAAGCGGCAGAAGAGGCAACACAAGACCAAGCGAATACAACATTACACACAAAAGGAATGATAAAAAGAACAATCATATGCGTTCTTCTTTTTTTTTTCACGCCACACCTCGCTCTCATTACTGGCGCGCCAAAAAGGGGCGGAGCAACTTGCATGTGAAAAAGAAGCATGGCAAAACGCACACAGAAACTTCACGCGCAAAAAAGAAAAGAAACAAGGAAAGCACTGGGAAAACCGCAAAGAAAAAGAAAAAGAAGCACTCCTAATGCATGCTCACCAAGCGAAGCCCGAAAAAACGAAAATGAGGTGCAAAAATGGTGAAACAAGAGAGTTACGATATAGACTGCTTGCGAAGTTTCACTTGCATGCTGTAACACTCGGTGTAACTAACACAGCCTCGCTGTTCGACTATCTTCGCGGAATGGAAGGGGGGGGGGTGATTATTTATGTTCATCCACCTGAAGGGACACAACATGGCTGTCATTAGAATGGAAAACTGAACTAGTTGGCATTAAGCATCCATCTTTCTGTTCGAGCAGTGCTCACAAAAAAAAAAAAGAAAGCGAGGAATAAGAGGAGAAATTCAGAGCACAGGCGCTGACTCGAAACTACACTGCAATTACATTTTATTTCCTAATAAAGAAAATAGCTGCGAGATAGAGCATGTCCTGTGAAGCCTGCTCGTTGGTATACATTTATTCGGCGCACGTGTAACCTTTCTATATATATCCACGTCTTTATCCGCCGCCGAAATAGCGACCGATTCAACAGTAGCCAGGACCACAGCTAACTTGGGAAAGTAGGCAAAGAAAACTTCGCTCTAAAGCGCCGTGATCGGGCTAGTCCGCAAACTGGGAGGTGCGACTTGCATACCTTTTGGTTTTTTACTTTCAGTATTCCTGCAGCGCTAACTGGTCTCAGCTTTTGCTGTCGCTGAGGTTTGTTAAAAAGCCGAATAGCCTTAACTTTATTTTCCACTGTGGGCTTCACTTCTCCGCTTTCGATTTCGTCTGTCTGTTTTCCTTTACGCCCCATTCACCAGTGCAGCGTAGCAGGCACACGCTTGTCTAACGGTTAACTTCCCTGCATGTCAAATTTCATTTCTCTTTCTCTCTCTATTCCGAGAGCTCCCCGAACGTCACTACAATGCCCTCTGCGTTGTTAACGTAAACTTGCGTGAGCGCTATATCTAAAGCATAGCAGAAGCCATTATAGCCCGTGCTCTTTGTACTACTGCCCAACAGTGCAGAGCGGCAAGGCTCTCTCCTCCAACGGAAAAGTTCATAAAACAGCGCAACCAATACTAGCATATCTCTCGCGCTTCCGCCCAGAAAGAGTGTCGCGACCGCAGCCATCGGCGCACAACGAAGCACCGGCAGCAGCGAAACGGGCGGCGCGAGTCCGGTTTTGCGCCGCACCCTGTTTCCCATTCGTCTTGGCGTCTCCCTAGCGGAGCCAATCCATCCTGATTAATCACCGGCCAGCGTTTCCTGCAAGCCTATCTCCACCCGGGGGCTTTCCTCGCAGCCGTAATAGCGGCGCCGCAGCGCGCGCCACCCTTTTCCCTGCATTTCCCCGGTTCCACACTCTCTCCGTGCATGGAGATCGTTCTCTTTCCGAGCACGCGCGCTCCTTCGTAAAGTAAGGTGTGCTTCTTCGAAGGCAGGCACAGTCGCCAGCGCTGCTCTCCAACGGCGTTCTAAACCCAACGGCTTGGATTAGCTTTCGAATAAAAGCGTTTTGCGAGTAGGCCTCCCGAAGCTTCCCGTCGAGGTTCTGTTACGGTACCGACGTCGTTTTCGGGATGCACGAGGACGGCTGATGTAGACGAAAAGAACGAGGTGCTCGCGCAACTTCTCATACGAAAGTAGCCGCTCGTTCGCCATTCAAGTCTACTTGTGACAGTTTTCGTGCTACTCGGGAAGCAAGAAAACACTCATCTCGATGTTGCTTCACACGTCGTTATGTTTGGCGCAGTGACAGTAAAGAAACAACAACCCTTAAGCAGAAAGCTGTCCTGGCATGGTTACGCGTACAAAAGTAATACGGAGAAATCCATATTAATTTACGGGTCAAAATATTATGTTCCTTATTTAGGAAAATAACGGCCGCTGCCTTGCGTTCAGGTAACAACGGGACACTGTAAAGTACATAGCAATAGTCGCTGACAAAACAGCGTTGTATGATGCCCGTGCGTCTTGCGACTGCCATGTCGCACATTATCTATATATACTCGCTTTCCGTTTGCAACAGAGATTCCAAGTACTAAAGTGACAATTAACTTGAGAGGCATAGGGGTTGTTTCGTAGTGTTGTCAGTACCACTTGATAAAGGGTCACCCCAGGCAGAACTATGGCTAGCCGCAGAACGACTAAGCAACTGTCAAGCAATTATAAATCTAAGATCAAGTGTATCCCGCGCATGTGACGAAAGCTAACCATACCGCCACTCTGTCATGATTCGTGGTATCGCTAAAGATGGTTAATCGTCAACATATATCCACAAAAAGTCGCAGTTTCGCCCGAAAGACGAAGGATCGATTGCGATAGGAAATTAGTGGCCAGCTATGCGAAGTAAGGATAGTAGCTTTATCGACCGTATAAAGTTGTAAAAGTGGGCACCCTAACTAAATGAACAAGCATGGCGTCATGCGCTCATAAGCAAAGATGAACACATTTGACTCGATGACCTCAGAAACTCGCCGTCAAAACACTGACGTGACGAAACGCGGCAGCAGCAACAAGCGAAGTAACATGCGTGCTGTCTATCGCTTCAACGCAAAGTGAGCGCCGAGAGCACACAGCAAGCGCAAAGCCATGCATGAGCCGCCGACGCGCCTACAATGTGCCCCCAACGCAGATCGCTCTCACGATGCGGCCACGGGACCGCGCGCCGCCGCCAGATGCGCAGTTTACAGCCGGAGTGGAATGCCGCCCCCCTCTCTCCTTCCACCCGGTGCCTCGCAACGTCGGCAGGCTCGCGGACGACGGGAGACGGCGCGCTTCCTCCCCGCTTTCGTCTGTTTTACGCAGGCGCGATTGAGCCGCGACCGTGGGCTCCTTTCGCGCGCCTTCACTCGCACATACAGCGTAGGACGTTGTTGTGCCATTACCACCAGCCCGGAATCCGAATCTACAAGATGCAGAATTTATCCTGCGAACGCCCATTGGACAAACCCGGGGCTGCGCCGAAAGGCACAGCGCCCTAACTCTCCCTTGACAAGTCAAGATGCTGAGCCGTCAGGCAGCGGCGTCCTGAGGAGAAGCATCGGCAAGCGACATGTCCAAACGTGCAACAAAGTGCTAGACAGCCCGGCGCCGTATTTCCTTTTCCCTGGGGGTCACAGCGCGCGGCAACTTTCAAGCGGGTGGCCAGCGCGGTCGCTGGTTGGACCTCTCGGACGACCGTCGAGTGCTGGCTTTGTATTGGGCCGTTTGAGTGACAATCGTTTCTCAGGGCTTTATAAGCCCCGACGCCGCCGCCGGGAGAACCAGATCCACCGACCCACCGGGAGCCGAGTGCCGCTCTCGAGTGGAGTGAGATGTGTCACGCGTTGGAGTCTCGCCGGACGTCGCCGTGCGGGAACAGTCGCGTTTGCTTTGAGCTCTCGGCCCCCGTGCCGATCCGATCTTGTCCTGCATAATGACCTATACATAGTGTATAAAGTCCCTTTTGTTATTCTCAGCGACGCCTGACTCGGTGTCTTCGCGACCAACGCTCTGTCACGAAACGGGTGACGAGCGCTACGGGACCACCACGAAGTCGTAATAGCGTGCGGCGACGGCGTTATCGCCCTTGGACTTGATACAGAACTTCACGGCAACGGCTTCGGCGGAAATGGGCTTGGATTGTCCGTATACTTGCTATCTCAATAAAAGAAAGAGACTCGAAAACAAGAGAATGGTTTACTAAACCGCGATTCCTCACACCCGAATTTCGACAGCGAATTTCCGCGCTCATCGAGCGACATGTGTTCATGTTTACATGTGCGGGCGTGATACCACGGTGGTTAACTTAGTTAAAACAAGTTGGCTTGAATCCATGATAGAATGTGTAAGCGTGACTGAAAAAGGATGTAGAAAGATGCAGACATACAAAGACAACGCTGTCTCTGTTTCTTCCTACGTCCCGTTCAGTCCACGAACCTCATGCTGCTCCTCGGTTCCCCCCGCAAACGCAGCCAGTAAAGTCTGGCGACACTTCTCTTTCTACCCGCTCTAGCCGCTCTCCTTCGCCGCGTCGCCGCTTCTGCCGATCGCCCCCATCTCGCCGATCACCGTGCCCTAGCTCCTTCCGGCGCACCCTTCCGGAAAACTAACGGGTGCAGCACCTGGAGGTGATGCCGCCAAACCGACCCGACGCAAGAATCCTCTTCTGACCTTGCCCACACATCGGAACCTCTTACGGCTCTGATCGACACTGGCGCGCACGTATATGTGATGAATGCTCAGCTTTGGGATCGTCTCAAGAAAGTCCTCACTCCTGCCCCGTAGACTGTGGTCAGAGTCGCCGACGGTGGAACACCAGCCGGTATTGGCATGTGTCCGCCTCGCGTGAGTGTCGCCGGACATCATACTGTTTTATTTTATGTTCTAGAGCACTGCCCTCACGACCTCATCCTTGGCCTTCACTTTCTGTCTACACATTCCGCTTTGATAGACTGTACTGATGGTGTTGTGCAACTCGCTCTACCTGCTGCTATTGACCCTCCCGATAGTGCTCCGACACGGCTATGTTCCGTAGAGCATATTCACCACCCTCACCGTGGCGTTACCTACATAGGTGTCTCCCCCGTTCCACCTGTACCAGACGGTGACTACATCGTATCCCCTAATCCGCACATCATGCTCTCGCATAACGTCGCTTTTCCTTACGCCGTCGTTACCATTTCGGACAACACGTCCTGCCTTCCGCTTGTGAACTTTAGACTCTGTACACAAGTACTCCCGCGCGGAATGTCCCTGGCGCAAATAACGCCAGCCAGAGACTACCACATTTTGGCTTTAACTTGTCACAGCTCCTCGTGTTCAACTCTTGCTTCGCGCCCTGTCCCATCAGATTTGAATACCGTAACAAAAATTATTGCTCCCCATCTTCCACCCCAGCGTGCTCAAGAACTACGTTGCCTCCTTGCCTCATACTGGGACATATTCGACCTTGGAGAGCGCCCTCTAGGACAAACATCTGTCGTAAAACATCGAATTAACACTGGTGATGCGAGCCCGATCCATCGGCGACCCTACCGTGTCTCGCCTACTGAGCGACATATCTTCCAACATGAAGTTTACAAGATGCTTTCTCGAGACATCATCGAACCTTCTTGCAGCCCATGGGCATCGCCTGTTGTACTACTTAAAAAGAAGAACAACAGTTGGCGATTTTGCGTCGATTATTGACACCTCAACAAGATAACAAAGAAAGACGTCTATCCGCTACCACGCATTGACGATGCCCTGGATTGCCTGCAGGGAGCACCATATTTTTCGTCCATCGACCTTCGCTCCGGTTACTGACAAATTGCCGTCGATGACACGGACCGCGAGAAGACAGGTTTTATTACTCCCGGTGGCCTGTATCAGTTCAAAGCGAGACCTTTCAGTTCATGTAATGCCCCGGCCACATTTGAACGAATGATGGACGCCCTCCTACATGGTTTCAAGTGGTCCATCTACCTCTGTTACCTGGACGACGTGATCGTTTTCTCGCCGACTTTTGCGACACACGTTGAATGCCTATCGACGATCCTATCTGTTTTCCGTCAGGCGGAGCTACAACTAAATTCACCCAAGTGCCACTTCAGTCGTGAAATTTCTGTGCTCGGGCATCTCGTCGATTCTTCTGGTGTACGCCCTGATCACGATAAAATACGGGCAGTGAAATACTTTCCGGTGCCAACATGTACCAAGGATGTTCGCAGCTTTTTTGGCCTTTGCTCCTACTTCCATCGGTTTGTCCGAAATTTTGCGAACGTTGCCCGCCCTCTCAATCAGCTCCTCAAGAAAGACGCTACATTCATTTGAGGCCCTGAGCAAGCTGGTGCTTTCACCGAGCTGATTGGGCTGCTTACGTCCCCACCCATTCTCGCTCACTTTGATGCGTCAGCTCCAACAGGAGTCCGTACCGATGCCAGTGGCCACGGTATTGGAGCTATCTTGGCACAAGAACAACAAGGGCGAGAACGTGTTATTGCCCTACACCAACCGCCTTCCTTCCTCTTCAGAGAGCAATTAGGCTACCACCGGACGCGAGTGTTTGGCTCTCGTTTGGACAGTGGGTAAATTCCACCCCTATTTGTACGACCGGCAATTCACAGTCATCACTGATCACCACGCTCTGGTTGGCTTTCGTCCCTCAAAGATCCGTCAGGGCGCCTTGGCCGCTGGGCTCTGCCCCTTCAAGAATACAACTATTCAGTTGTATACAAGACCGGCCGGTTACACCAAGATGCGGACTGCTTGTCCCGCCATCCTGTCGACTCTCCTGACGTTTCTACGGCCAGCATACGCGTCGCCGTTCTCTCTCTGGCTGCTTTTCGCGATATTGGAGCCTAACTACGTCGGGACGCCTCCTTGCAACACCTTATTCAACGGCTCACTTCAACGATGCCTGATCCTTCCCTTCGCATGTTTGAACTTCAAGATGGCATATTGTACCGCTGCAACATGCGCTCGCACGGCCCTGACCGACTCTTCGTTGTGCCTGAGCATCTGCGTCAGGCTGTTCTCGCCCAGCATCATGATGTACCGACTGCAGGTCACCTTGGCGTGTCACGGACTTACGACCGCGTTCGTCGGTGCTACTTTTGGCCTGGTCTATACCGTGACATCTGCCGTTATGTCGCTGCATGTGACCTTTGTCAATGACGCAAAAAGCCGACCGCGTTCCCTGCCGGTCGCATTCAACCACTTGACGTACCATCAGAACCATTCTTCCGTGTAGGTGTTGACCTTTTAGGCCCTTTTCCTACGTCTGCTTCGGGAAACAAGTGCATTGCTGTAGCAACAAACTACGCCACCCGATATGCAATCACACGGGCTCTTCCGACAAGCTGTGCAACCGATGTCGCCGACTTCCTCCTAGAGAACGTCATCCTTCACCACGGCGCAACCTCGACAGCTCCTCACCGACCGAGGACGTTACATTCTTTCTAAAGTTGCCAATGACATTCTACACTCGTTCGCGACTAAACACAAACTTGCTACTGCTTACCATCCAAAAATGAACGGTCTAACCGAACGCCTTAACCATACCCTTACTGACACGCTGCCCATGTAAGTCTCCGCTGACCATCGTGACTGGGACGTTGCGCTTCCATTCGTTACTTTCGCCTATAATTCGTCTCGTCATGATACCGCAGGCTTCTCTACATTCTTCCTCTCGTTTGGCCGCGACCCTACGTTACCTTTCGACACCGTTCTGCCTGCTAGTCTGAATTCCACATTCGAGTACGCCCGTGAATCCATACTCAAAGCACAAGAAGCACGCCATATTGCCCGACGTCGACTTGTGGAGTCGCAGGACAATCAGCGACGCTTATATGACGCCCGCCATCGTGGTGTCCATTACGCACCGGGCGCCCTGGTTCTTCTTTGGTCGGCGTCGCGACGCGTTGGCCTCTCGGAGAAGTTACTTTCATGCTACTCTGGCTCTTACCGTGTCTTGCGTCAAGTGACTGACGTCACTTACGAAATCGCCCCTCTTGAGCCAACCGTGGCTCAGCAACGCTCCGACGTGGTCCCCATCACACTTATTAAGTTCTATCATTCGTCCGACTCCTAACTAGCACCGAGCCGGTGCTTGAGCCGCCGGGGGTCATGTGACACGCTGACGAAGAAGATGTTTTAATCCTGGTCGGAAGAAGACGACGCTCTGGGCTTCGCGCGCTGTCTAGCATGTTGTCAACTGCTACAATTATTGTAAATATCTTACAAATATACGTCTGACTGTATTCAATCCCGTAACAATGATTATTTAAACGCTAACTTGATCGGGCAAAGTGGATGACGAGTTGGGCCTGTGTCGTGCCTGCTCGGCACGGTGCAGCTCAGCTAGACCGACATGGAATGCGCATATGAACGCGAATGGATCTGGTACGGCAGAGGTGAGCGGTACGCGCAGCGAACTGTCAGCTACTTGTGGGCTAGCGCAGCCCCCTCGACCCGTTAGGTTTATAATGTCATGTAAACACTGCCGCATCAGGCTGACTGACTACAACATCTGACTGCACCCACTCTTGTCTAGTTCACGTAAACGTAGCTTCCCTGAGTCGCACATGCTGTCGTGCGAGAGCTTTGTGGTATGTTAAGATGCTGTGATCCGTGGTGGCGCTGCATCGCGTTTCTCCACGCCTGGGCTGACAGTAGTGGGCGTGTTTGTTGGCCAAGTTCGCTGAGCGTCTTTCTTCGACATGCGGGGTGTTTGTTTTGCCATCTCACAGCCATCTTGCCTAAACCGACTCCCGCTGTCTATGGGACGTGCATAACGTTAAAGCAAGGGGCCCGATGAGTACCTGGCTTTCTTCGAGTAAACGAATGAAGAAGAAAGCGCATGTTCACAACCGTTGTAATGGTGCACAATTGTCACGATATTCCGTCCTCATCACGCCGCCGTCCTCACGCCGTGGTCGACACACTGTCGTAATTCCATTGCTGGCAGCTCTCATACGCTAAGTTTGTCCGTCTGCCTCCCCAAGCACTCGCCTATATCATCCCTGTGCCATGCACCAGTGCACCGGATGGTAGCTATGTGGCGCCTACCTCTCCCACTGACCTCCTGTCCCACGACGTTTCTTTTCCTCACATTATTGTCGCTGTTGCGGCCAAGCAGACTTGTTTTCCTATCTTAAATTTTGGGCTCTGTCGTCAAGTTCTTTCCCGAGGCATAGTTTTCGCCATTCTGTCGCCACCCCAGGAGCACTGGATTTCGAAACAGTCACCTGATCCTACTTCTGACATCTCCTCCATCCATGCACTACTTTTGTGTCAGCACATAGTGAAGTCACAACGTTTATTGCGCCGGGCTTTTTGCCCTAAGAAGTGAACGCTTCGTCGTTCGCTCGTCACCTATCCCAATATTATTATTCTTTACTTCCATTCTACCATTTGGTCTAGAATGGTCTAGACCATTTTCGAGAATGAAGATCCTGGGACCACGGCTGTACACGTCAATGGCAGAGAAAGCCACGAAATCGTTTATGCAGCAACAATAAAACGCTGCTTCTCAAGATAAGGGACTTTTCAAAAAGATTCTTGATAAATTCAAAAAGATAATTTAAGTTTATTTTTTATCATTATATAGTACCTCAAGTTCACAGGTCTTAGCGGCCGTTTCTGGACTCGGTGCGAACCTTGACATGTGCGCGAAACTGCTTTCGCTCTGTTTTCAACTCTATATCCCCTTCTGTCAGTGCAGGATAGCAAACAAGACGTGCGTCTGGTTAACCTGCCTGCCTTCCCTATCTTCTGTTTATCTCTCTCTCTCTCTCTGTCCCTCTTTTTTAACGGCCGTTCCTTTAGTCAAACTTCGCTTGTCAAAAGTCGCATACATATTCGCGATACACGTGCACTTAACATGTGGCCTTACCGTGTGTCACCATACGAGCGTTAATTAGTTATTCAACAAGAGTTCGATAAGGTGGCCCAAGATTTGAGCCACCGCTAGAAAACGGAGAAGTTTGGCGCTACCTTGACTCATCTGATCCGGTATCACAATGAGGGTGACGACTTCTTGTCTGCAATTGTGACCGGAAATGAATCATGGTGCCACTACTACGAGCCTGAAACGCGGTGGCAAAGCCTACAGTGGAAATACCACCCCCAAAGAAAGTAAATGCCATCATTTACGCCGGAGAGGGGTTGTTGACTTTTTTTCCCCGATCTGATCAGGGGCCATTATCGATAGGATTCGCTAAACCTGGAGAAACTATCAATCGTTTCCGATATTGTGAAACGCCGGATCGGCTGCGTGTCGCAATCAAGAACAAACGACGTGGAAAATTGACGAATGGGGTCATGCTGCTTCACTACGATGCCCATGCCACGTTACTGATGTGGTTAATACAAAACTGGCAAAGTTCAAGCGGGAATCACTGCAACACCCACCATACAGCCTGAGTCGCCTTGCGACTTCCTCATTTTGGGGCAATTGAAAAAAGAAACAGCTCAAGGGAACCAGAATTGTGTCAGAAGATGACGTGAAAGAGTCAGTTACAGACTTTTTGAAGCAGCAACCCAAGGAGTTTAATGAGACGGGAATCACGCAACCCGTTAGTCAGTGGGACAAATGTCTAAGTGCTCATGGATACTCTTTTAAATAAGGCGCCCCGTTTGTCATATATTCGCATTGGCTCCCTTTCATTTGACTCACCCTCGTATATTTTGCAGAACTCCTGCTTTTTATATGTGCTCTCTATTGCGACTATAATTTCGGTACAATTACTCGCATTACAGGACCGGTGACAGCTGCTCCTGAGCAATACACTGGAACAAATGACGGCGTCATAGAATATTTTCACTGGCTGCTGAATATGTACAAAAATGTAAACAAGGTTCTTGACTGACAAAGTTTCATTAAAACATTTGTCCTCAACTTGTTCATTTCATGGTCTTTACATTTTTTATATCAGTAGCATGCACTGCTTTGCTGGTTCCGAGCTGATATAGTTCTAAAGTTCGTGTGATATTTTCGTTATGAAATAGGCAAAAAACATGGAAGCATTGATATCAGTTATTTCGGATACAATTTTTCGGACATACGAGTGTATTCTCTTACGAATACATACTTTACTTGTCGTGAAAGTGCGCAGCGTTCAAGAATTTGTTTGCAGCACCTTTGGCAATGACGATGCAGTTATTATTCATATATTGGATCACTCGACAAACTCTATAAGGAGGAGGCCGAGCTGAAAAGTGAGCCCCCCCTGAACGAAATTTCTGGGTGCGTCACTGTATATAATGTATCAGTGGTTGCCTAGTCATTGTGGCATACATGGCAATGATCGAGCAGACGCAGCTGCCCAATCTGCCCATGACGGCGTCAACTACGTTGCCATTCCTCTTTCAAGAGAGGACACACCGGAAAAACTTTGCGCACTTGCACGTGACCTAACATTGACTAAATGGAATTCATCCGAGTTCACAAGTGCACGCTTTCGTACCCTGGACCTTAATTTACAGCTCCGAATTCCGCCCTACCTTCCACGACGTAACTGCACGCTTCTAGTCTGTCTGTGGCTTGGAGTAACATTTTTAAACGCGTACTCCTTGGTTGTTGGAATGCCAACAGCCCTCTTTGTGACTTCTGCGGGTGCAATGAAACAACCGCGCACCTTCTTTGTGAGTGCCCTCGTTTCAACCCGCAAAGAGCAATCCTCCCAGCCACCACAAACAAATCGGACAAGCGCCCAATGACAGAAAAAAACCTCCTTGGGAAGTGGTCTAGGCGAACATTAGCGCGATCCGCTATGAAGGCGCTGTTGCGGTACTTAAAAGACACAGGAATTTCTGACAAATTGTAACTGTACACTGTGTGGCGGTGACAATGCGTAACACGAGGAACGCCTTTGCAGACTGCGTGACAGTGCCCACAGAAACAGTTCGTGTGTATCGTGTGAACGTGTGTTTGTGTGTTCTTCATAAAGTTTTCTTCATTTTTTAATCCTTTTCTCTCTCTCACCTATCGCAACCCTTTGGCCCTCCCCCAGTACAGGGTAGCCAACCGGAGACAATCTCTGGTTAACCTCTCTATCTTTCCTTTGCCTTTCTCTCTCTCCCGCTCTCTCTCTCTCTCTCTCTCTCTCGATGTCACGCTAAGCCTACTTGAAGCGGTAAATGAAGTGCTATAACTTTGCTCATTGCAAGCACATAACGCGTGCGCTCTCGCACACTCATGCTACGAAATGTGAAACATGCAGCGATCATCTCAAAGAGCTAGCTGACGTTGGTACATTTGAAGTATACATGCGATTGTGGCACAGTGTCATCAAGGACTGACATTAGGTCCCAATCGCACGCATAGTTCTATTCTGCCACGAAATTTTTATCCAGTTGTGTCGTCAAAGACTGCACTCTGTTTTGCTTGTCAAAAGTGCCAATGAAGAGGGAAAAAAAGGAAACGATTGTGGGCTAATACGTGAAACATCGGGCTGCTGTGCTGTATTCCGTTCCACCATGGGGCACGTAATTCAAGTTTCTTTTTAACCATTCGGCCCATACGGCGGCAGCCCGCCGTACGTAGCCACACGCCAGGAAAACCCGGGAGGGTCGGCAAAGAACTTCACCTAAATATTTGACCTAAAGCTGCTCATGCGAAGCCACTGTACACGCCATTGCGAGGACATTCATTCTTGCGCGCACGCCATTGATGCTTTGCTCCCAGCGGACCCATTTCTCTTTTCTGGCTAATCCTGTGCTTACTACACTCAGACAATTCATGAACCTCTGTTAGATCAAACTGCAAATGTAAGCACGAAACTACTGTCGTGTTCTTATAGACATGAAGATAATATAATCTTTCTTGTCGCCCATTCATTCCTTACCGATATGGCGATACACGCACTTGCGTGACCACGAAGCGCGTCTTCCGAGGCTCCATCCGCGTTCGCTCAATGATAGGGAAGAGAGGCGGGACAGTTGCTCTGCAGAAACGTAAACTGCCGGGAGGGCTGCGAACGTAAGTTCGCACAGACAAAGTGGCTCGAAGAAAAAGGCTTCGCTGAAGGGCACGCAGCAACCGCGGGAGCCATGCACCAAGGAGAACGCGCCTGGTTCTACGCTGAGTCGTGCCTCGGTTGGCTCGAGCGCTGTCGCCCGTTTGTCGAGGGACAGCTTTGTTCCACGTTTGGCACCCAGCCCTGCGGCACAGCCGACAGCCGACGGCACGTGTTGGTGACGTCCGAGACGCAAAGCTGCGTTGCGAACGTCACGCGAACGTGGCTTCAGGATGCGATTGTTAGGTTGAAGCGGCTAATGGTGAAGCGCAATCGTTCGGAACGTGGGCCAATAAAATAGGTACCTTTCCGAAGTACAAGTACGCTGCCAGGCGGAGGACGTCAGGGAAGCCGCCAGATAAACGTGACGGCTTTACCGTTTCACCGCATGTACTAGCCGTATTTGTACGCGTATGTTATTAAAGCTAAAAAGGCGAGCTTTATACGAGGGAAGAAAGTACATGTGAGGTATACAGCTTCCCACAAGTTTGAATATCCTAAAAGCACGCTGGAATATTTGATAGACCAGCAAAGATTACTCGTGCGAAGGATGCTGCAACGTTATTTCAGTGTACCGAAGCTTGAAAAGGATTGTATGTGTAGAATTACTTTGGAAAGTTTCTTATCTGCAGCTTTAGGCCTGTCAGAGCTTCCGAAGTCGGAAACGGAACGGAAATCACTCCGCTGTTCTGACGGTCAGTTCTGACGGTCAACGTTTGCATGAAAGGTACCAAAAGTTCCAAGCGTTCAACAAAGCCGACTGTAGAAAATTGGAAGCTGCAAAAACAAAACCCTATCGAAGCTTCATGCGTAGCGTTAGCTTGCGCTTCTGCTAACAAGTCAGTTGTCGCCGAAGAGGTACAGTGCAAAAACAGAAAACGCTCTTATTTAAACTAACGTCTAACAAGATGATGCTGTTGTGCCATTACCACAAGCCCGGATTCCGAATCTGCAAGATGCGGAATCTATCCTGCGAGCGCCCTAATTCTCCCTTCACAAGTCAAGATGCTGAGCCGTCGTGCGGGGGCTGCGGGAGAAGCCTCGGCGAGCCGCATGTTTGGACGTGTCGGCGTGTGCCAGACAGCCCGGCGCCGCACCTCCCTTGCCTGGAGGTCACCGCGCGCGCGAACTTTGAACCGGGTGGCCAGCGCGGTCGCTGGTTGGACCCCTCGGACGACCGTCGTGTGCTGACTTTGTATTGGGCCGTTTGAGTGACAATGGTTCCTCGGGGATTATAAAAGCAGCAACGCGCTGCCTGAAAAACAGGATCCGCCGTCCCACCGGGAGAGAGTGTCGCTCCCGACTGGGGTGAGATGTGTCACGCTTTTTCGCCGGACGTCGTCGTGCGAGAACAGTCGCGTTTGTTGTGAGCACTCGGCCCCAGTGCCGACCCGTTCATGTCCTGTATGATAACCTGTATATAATGTATAAAGTCCCTTTTGTTATTCTCATCGACGCCAGGCTCGGAGTCTTCGCTACCAACGCTCTGTCACGAAACGGGTGACGAGCGCTACGGGACCACAAAGCCGTAATCGTGGTGCAGCGGTACAAGTTCGTAACACTGCTGGCACCGGTTGGGGTGTCGTAACAGTGCTAACTACGCATAGCAGTAGACTTAATTATGTAGATATCAAATGATGGAGGTAATTTATTTCAACGCCCCTGATAATACATTGTGAAAAAATACATACACTAAAAGTTTATTTGCATTGGGGACACGTTAAAGATGTCCAGGTGGTCAAAATTAATCCGGAGTCATTCACTACGGCGTGCCTCAAAATCAGTTCGCGATTTTGTCACGTATAACCCCAAAAAATATATTTTTTAACAAGTTTATTTACATGCTTTGTATCAGACTTGTACACTTAACAGGAAAAGAACAACGAATTACGATTACAATTATTTCATTGAAAAATGCAATTCATTACAATTACCGATTACTGCCCCACGAAAGTAGTGGAGCAAATAAGTAATGTTTGACGTTAACGTTACAGTTTTCCGTACCTTTAGTAACATTGCACAAATATGGAGTAAATAGAACGAGCCGTCTTGCATCTTCTAATGCGTCCTTTTCAGCCCTTCACACGTTGTTAACGTTCAGTAAGAATTGTTCTCTTTTTCTTTTTCTAAGCTTTTCTTCCGTAGCCTTCCCTGTTTTCTCGTGAATACATCTGCAGCGACCCTGAAAGCTTGCTCGATGATGTACGCGCAGGAAACAAGGGCAGTTGTATAGCATACGAACACATTGCTCACATTATTGTCCGTGGTTGCTCAATGCCGCGCTGCTCGGGTCTCGGCCCTTTGTGAAGCCCAGCGCCTTATTGTTGCTGAGGTTAGGGGAATACGCTCCCGATACGACCAGTGAAAAACTTAAAAATTGTCCATAGGTTTATTACCTGGCATAAAAGTCGGAAGTGTCCATCGCTCTATCTCGTGAACCTGCACCTGTCGCCGTTCACTCTTTAACCATATAGACTAATTGCAACAGACGCCAGCAAACTTCCACGTTCCTTGAAAAGGTGGCAAAACTAATGTCCATTTACATAAGGCCGCATATTATTCAGCCCTAATAATACAATCTGTGTCTCACAAACGTAACAATAGGCTAAAAGAAAAATGCGTTTAATGGGCAAATGCTTCTATCAAAATCGGAGAAGTCATAGAATTCACTAAGCGAAGAGGAATTAAGTAGCATTTCTTGCCGCTTATGAAGACTGCTTAAAGGCACTTCCAATAAAGGGAAAAACTTATTGTAAAAGAACAGCTCCGAGGTTGGACTTCCAAGAAAGGTGTGCAAATCTGCAAGCCTGACATACTCAGGTGATCGAGGCGTAGCTGCAGCACGCTGATAGTGGCAAGGAGCTATTCAACGTACATGTTCTCGTTCCTTTGAACAATGTAGTTCCCGCCAAATTTGAATGCTGATGGTTGTGACCTCTATTGTTGCCTGTTTCGTTAATAATGTAACTGGTTACCTGCAATTGGTTATCGAAAAAAAAAGTAAAGAAATTACAACGTGCTTTCCCGCGTAAGGAAAGTTAACGATAAGTTACAATATTACCCAAAAACACAATTGATTTTAAGTAAATAACTACAGGCGATTCATTACGTGCATGTCTGCTTGATATACAACATGGGGGGTGGGAGAAAGAACCATTGTAGGACAGCTTGACGGGGCTCCCACCCCCTCGCCAGGTGCACTAAATATCCAGGTGCGCTGACTAAACTTATAGACTGGCTTAAATATACCAGAGAATAATATTAAAAATGGCAGAAAATGGACACCGGTGTTCTTGACATGCGTTATCTAACAGAAGAAATGGCAGTTTTCCTTTTTTTTCATGAGAATCTTTGCTTCCGAAGCAACGCATACATTACTGCCTGTTTTAAAAAGGTGTACCTCACAAGAAAAGGCAACTTTGTCAGCACATACCGGATACGTATTTTCTAAATGCAAATTAACCGTGGTAATTCAATATCCAACGGATAGACTAACTACAACGACCAAAATAAACGATCGATGGGCGAACGGAGCGGCAGTGTCGAGTGACACACACTCAGACGCGTCAAGCAAAGCATTCGTCGATTGATAATTTATTATGTCCTGGAAAAAAAAACGCACATATAACATATAAAGAATAGCCCGGCAGTTCAACGAGACATGCCACCTCCGACAAGTGATTTCTCCGTCTGCTGCGCCCCTCTACTCTCCTGCAAACCAGTGGAAGCATTCTACAAGCGAAAATATTGACGTGTCGATCTCGCGCGAGAGCTTGGGCCCCGCGATTTGCCTCCTCGCTTCGGCATACACGCCGTCATCACACAGCTCGGGCTAGCCAGCAAGCAAAACACGGGGCCCAACCAGCCGTGCCGCACAATCGTCGTCGAACACGGCAGTCGCGTGCAGACGGCGTCCAAACAGCCGGCGGCCACAAGCGAGACTCTCGAAAAACGCCGCGTGCGCAAGGTTTGGCCACGCGAAGTGGACCGCGAGCTGTGGCCAGTTGGGCGCGCTTCTCTCCTCTCGTCCCTGCATATAGGACCGCCGCCATCATCGCAAGGGCGGCGGGCCGCAAGAGCTATGTTTATTCGAAAGATATTGCTTTCCAGCTCGCGATGAACGGACGGACTATCATTGAGTCGGGAATCATGTCGGGCGCCTATGGCCCTCAGCTTCGAACGAGGATCCTATCACACATGCCTGCCACGGAGGATGATGAACCTTGTCCTGAATGCACAAGAAAGAAAGAAAGAAAGAAAGAAAGAAAGAAAGAAAGAAAGAAAGAAAGAAAGAAAGAAAGAAAGAAAGAAAGAAAGAAAGAAAGAAAGAAAGAAAGAAAGAAAGAAAGTGCTGTAAAAAAAGTCGAATATATTTCGGTGCGGCGGAAAACACACCGAAAACTTCAGACGGTCTGTTGAGTTGAATGTGCTTTCAGGTACCTAGGTTTCTAAGAATCACTACAAAACATTTATTAAGTTATTTCGACATATTGCTGTCCCGTGACACTGGGAACTGGCAGCAGGAGGAACTGACGGTGGTCTGGAGCACACCACCACCACTGGTCGCACTACAAGTAGCGCGGCCCAGACGAATGTTCAGCATCCCCGGAGAAATCTTAGTAGTCACGTGCCTGGGATTCTGTCGGATCTCGCTTGCGCTTCCAGCTCGAAGGTAAGAGCGCCTCCCAGCGATCTGAGCAAAAGAGCGGCGCTCTGAATGAACCCGGCGCTTGTGTTTCCGAGAGCTCAATTTCTACCATCCAAATGTGATATTGCACCTCGGCAGCGTTCTGCAGCGCTCGAAAACGGCCGGTCGAATGTGACAGTAAGGATATACTCATTTTCGAGAGAAGGTTACCGAAACCGTTATTGATTATTTCCAACATTGAAGAAAAAAAGGCAATTCGCTATTAACCGTAAACCGGCTCGAAGAATTCATTTCCAAAAGTTGTATGGGTTATACCTTACGAATATGAAAACAGAGCGCTCATAATAATGTTATCTAGCAGTGCGCGTTTTAGTCTTAAGATAAGATTCAAGATCGCTTAGCAGTGAACATACGGACATTTGAGTTTTGAGAGCCTTTTTTATATGCCGAGAAAGCTGTATGATCTCCCTGTTATAGCGGACATGCTTACGACGTTTTTTAGGCACATTTTAGTACAAAGCTTTTTCTACAAGAGTGCATAACATTGTAAAACTCATCTGCTAATTAATTAACGTCTCAGTGGTCACTGATAACTAAAAAAAACATTCCGCACCGTTTTTAGTGCATTATGTATTGCGTCATCATAGGCACGACCAAAGTCAATGATCATCTTATACTCAGGCTTTTTTGATTGAACAATAACGCTCAGTGTGATGAAAACAGCCTTGTGGTCATACAGACCACAACATCACATGCAACATCACATGAGAAACCATGCTCTACTAGTAATTTGTTCATAAATACGAGATCTAGAATAGCGTATTCACGCGTAGGGCAACGAGTCATTTGAGTGAAATCAAATGTAATTGCAATGTCAATACGTCAAATTAATTCAAATGAGTGTCAAATGAAAAATTTTATTTTCAAGTATTTGCAACTCTTTATAAGGTGCCAACAAATGTTAATTTGGGTGTGTCTTAGAGCGAATCTAGAAACAAACAAGCTAAACATTATCTAATTGATTCTGGCTTGTGTTTTGTATATTGCAATTTTTTTGTGTTGTGTATGTAACTTCTATGTGACACTTGCAAGTGCACTTGAGATTTTTATGTTGCTATATTTTCGTTTACGTGTTATGTGGTGTCATACTGCACAGGGGAGCCGAGGCTTTCGTCAGGCCTTCCACCTTAGTAACAAGAAGCAAAATAAAGTTCACTTCAAGTAGCATATTTTGTTATCGTGACCGCGTGGATGTTTCCATGCAGCATCGCAGCTATGACCAGTCTATAAGCCTTTATTGACCCAGTCACGACATTACCTACAACGCGGTCATTGTCATGAATCATTTTATTTATTTATTTATTTATTTATTTATTTATTTATTTATTTATTACTCCCGCTGCTGATCCAATGCCCCAAGTATGGTACCCTTAAGGAAATAAAGTGACAGCGAAAAGGTGGCATATATGATGACCACTTGATGCAAGGCAATTTAATATCACCACGTAAGAAAATTTTGAATTTATGCAAATTCGTGGATTGCTATGAAATCTCGAATAGCATAAAGTTAAATATCCGACAGCGGGTGGGCGATAGTTAGCGCTTAAAACTATAGTGCTTGGAGAAATATTGCGTTTGCAGCAGAAAGATTTGGATTCAGGCTGCTCGGGCAATAGTTAAAAACTGGTGCTTTTTTTTATAAATAACGCTGCTTGAAAGCTGCGACTGCTACGTCTGTCGCTTCGCAGTATGTAATAGCTGGGTGGCAGAAATACTATGCCTAATGTTTTGTTGTTCAGCCATATTTCGGTAACACAGATTAAGAGAGTGTGGCAGGATCCTATGAGCCCATTGAAATTAGCAATTTAATTAGCCACATTGCGAGCATTTACGTTTAGTAACGTTCATCGATAGTTTCTAGAACGACATTATAGTTAACATTACTAGTAGGCTATCTATTTGTGGCTTTCACGACAGAACTTCGGTCAGCATCCCACGCATAATGGACCGCGTTGATTAACAGTTTATCGCACTGCAACTGTGCTTTCCTGCCATTCTTTACAAGCATCGCAGAGCGGTTGCACAGCTTACAGCTCACTTGTCGCAGTCAAGCAGAAAAATTGAGTAAGAATTCGAGCAGCTTCGATATTACGGGTCTACACTTGCCCTGCTTGCGCATTGCAAATATGTGGCAGTGCTGCATGTCCCCGCACCTAGAACTTAGTTTTGTTGGTAATAACTCGGTTACCTTTCACAAGGGTTGCTTAGGTGACTCATTTTGGGGGCTTTGGTGAGCCATATACTACAAGGTTGCTCCTCAGGTAACGGCTTTCAAGGTCGTCATATTTGCACTTGAGTGCGTGAACTACATTGTTGAGGCCCGCAACGCGTTGCTCTAATTCATGCACTGGCTGAGAAACGTCGCCTTTTAATAGCTGCACACCGACGTGGAGTGTTTTTGGCACATGCATAATCGAAAGTTGTAAGGCACTCCCCGAATTAATGCACCTTGTCAGTAAGGGCTGGAATTTTTTCGCTGATACGAGCTGGACCAATAAGTAAGTATGCGTGATTTTTTTTTTCAAGACCAGGATTGCTTTCTACACCACCTGGCAGCAAATGTCAATATTTCAGGGAATGCAAGAGGCAGCAAGTGCACATTGTTTCAACACTTTGTTGCAAAGCATTGGTTGATTCATTTCGGACACTGATCACAGGAGCAGGATTATTTTTTTTTTCGCTTTCGCTAGTATAGTGACGTTCTGCGGCATGAAAAAAAAAATGGTGAGACTGGAAATACGTTGGAAACATCGAGTCTAAAAATTATAAGCGTATCACAATGCCGGACGACAAAATGGGTCCCACAACAAGCCACAGATGCGGGATGCTCTTGTGCATCCGTTTCTTTTTAACAAGACAGAGAAAATGTATGTACTACAAGTGCGTGATTTGCCGGTGTAGCGCATCCAAATCCTTTCTTTATGGTAACGCGATAGCCAAATTGCTTTTTAACAGATTGTGACAGTGACAAAGTGCCGAAAGGCCTATATCCATGACAGTTCTATGTTTCCTCGGAGGACGGAAGCAGACTACTCGACCGGCCCCCGTAAAGTGACAATGGTTCTGGATGGTAAGCCATATAATGTCACTGCAGGCTCGGAAGTACTTGTCAGGAAAATGCAGAACTTGCAGTGCATTCTTCGCTGGTGCTATTTCGCGATTGTTCAGGAGCTCACAGATAACACTCAGCAATGACTTGAAAACAGCAACAACCTGAAAGTTTGCGGCACAAAGGTTGCTTGTGCCGCAAACAAAAGCGCTTGGCGGCAATCGATGCTGCGGCTCAGAGGAGGAGCATGCCTGCAGTACTGCAAGCTAAGAAGCATCATAAGCTTTCTTCTGTACCTCCGCGTTGTCCTGCCCGTCTGATTGTACATATATAGCGTACTGGGTGGCGGGGGCGCTGGCGGCGTAAACGAACGCACTGGAGGCGGAACGCTTGTTTCTTTCTAGGAAGCGTGTCGTCGACGGACATATCGTCTTCTAAGTTCTAACCTACGGTAACTGCTTCTTTTTGTCGCGAGCCGTCCGACAAAATTTGCCACAGAATGATCCACTCCTTTATTCACGAACGCTCCTTTGATGAAGCAGTCACTTATTTCTCAGACACGCACTAACCGTATTCACCGCGAGGCCATTATGGGAAAAGCGGCCCATAATAGCCGCTCGCTGAGCTTCGCGTACACTCCAAAGCGACGTAACGAAACGCTTATTTACGGCGGCTCTGGTACTTCGAAAAGCACGCTTTTTAATCGCAATCATAGGGCTGAAATAAAACACACTTGATGAAGAGCAGCGGAACCCAAGCGCATCGTGCATAGGGAGGAAAACTAGACGTCACTTTGAACACGGTATGCCGTAGTGAAGAGGGGAGTTATCGTAAGTACCGCAGACTCGCAAACAAATGTTAAAGCGAACAGCTTTATTTGGCCTGTCTGTGCGGAAATCAGTGGTGGTCAGGCTATAACCACTGGTACAAAAGCGCCTACGCAAAGGCAGCCTGCTCTCGCTCGACCTGTAGTAGTAGTTGTGTGGCACGTCTGTCGCCGTACACCAGATATTGTAAATCCTTATTGGGACACACGTGCTGCTGTCGCGCGATGTCTCCGGGATACCCGCAGGATTACACGCGAGGTGGAGGGTTCGACTGCTGTTCCCTTCTCCCGCAGCCCTCTCCCCGTGTAACGGCTGCAGGAGGAGGCAGTGACTTTCCACACTGGCACTTGCGCGCCGCTGGATGCAACACACATTCCACGGCAGGAAAAGCAGATGCAGAACACCGTGAGAGGTGTTTGCTTGAAGGTGGTGATTGCCTTCGTAAGTTCACCGTGTAGCTCCGTCTATCTTTTTCTTCTGACTGTAACTCAGACTAACTTTTTCCCGTTTTTTTTTTTGCGCTACAGTATCATGTCGTTCAGCGAGCACCAACCCACCCAAGAAAAGTTTGTCGGCTTTCGTAGGCGGGAGAAGAGGGGTCCACCACGTAGGCTTTCGGCTTTCGTAGGCGGGAGAAGAGGGGTCCACCACGGCCAGTTTCTGGAGCCGGCTGGCCGGCCATGGTGCCGATATTTCCGGGAGCGGTACGTCCAATTGTCGAAACGTTGGCTCCCGCTTTTGCCTTGGTTCTCGTTTCGCTCATCGTCTTCATTTTCCATCTCCCGCCTTCCCCGTGTTTTCCCTGGATTAACACCATCACAGGTTTATATGTATAGCCAATTGTACTACCACAACAGATGCGCTAGTTAATGCCTCAGTACTCTACGAAATTACGCAATGAAAAAACAAGTGCTACCTCAGTATCCTCAATGCGATAAATATACGCCTTCAAGGGCACCATTGCGTTAATAAGGCGAACTGTTTTCTAGAAGCATTAAACAATGTGCTTGCATTCACAATTAATTTTGCCACTGGTTTCTGCGTCATTTTTAAACATGGTAATAGTGTTTGCAATACACATATTTTAGAATCTACATGCGTAATTTCAAGGTCTGGTCTTTCGGATTTCTCCTGACAACGAGAGAGAGAGAGAGAGAAGGAAAGGCAGGGAGGTTAACCAGACTGAGTCCAGTTTGCTACCCTGCACATGGGGAGGGGAATGGGGAGTGAAAGAGAGAGAGAGAAAACGTGAGTCTATACCGCACTTTCACATGTACTAAGTTAGGTTTAGGATCTCAATAGCCGGGCACTCAAGTCGGTTGCCTTCAGGTAGTGAAAAAAAAACGCTCGAACTGCTTTCTGGGCTAATGAACTGTGAGGCCGGGCTCCCGAAATCTTTGCTTCCGTAAATGGTCTGTCATCCAGACTTTTCACGGCACACCACTGGAGAGTCTGACGTTGATTATCAAAGCGAGAACAGTGGCACAGAAGATGACTGATGGTCTCTTCACACTTGCAATTAGCGCACATTGGTGAGTCCGCCATTCCAATACGATAGCTGTAGGAGTTGGTGAACGACACTTAGAGTTCTGTGGTGTATGCCAGTAACTTAACGTGATGGTACGAGCGAGACGGCGAAGCTCTCTTGCAGCGTCTGCTCTTGTTAAAAGTATAAGGAGTGTCGGTGCGCCATCCTGGGCACGTCGGGCAGCGTCATCGGCGAGGTGATTACCAACGACGCCACAATGTCCTGGCAGCCACTGAAAGATAATATCATGCCCTCGTTCAGAAGCACAATGGCAAGTTTCGTTGATTTGTGACACCACCTGTTCATAATTGCCACGTCGTAAACCTCGCAAGCTCTGGAGGGCTGCTTTCAAATCACAAGATATTGCCCATTTGTTGGGCGGTTTCTTTCAATGTATTCGACAGCAGCGCGAAGAGCGGCCAGTTCAGAACCTGTAGATGTCGTTACGTGTGAAGTCTTAAACTTGATCACGACCAATTGAGATGGTATAACAATGGCGCCCATCGAATTTTCCGAGACGGAACCGTCCGTGTAAACATGGATTCGGTTAGCGCATGAACAATGCAATAGTTCCCATGTGATCTGCCTGAGAGCCGCGGTGGTCAAGCTAGCTTTCTTCACTATTCCTGCCTGGAACAGCAATGTACACAGGAGGCTTTTTCAAGCACCACAGACGGGATGGCGTTCTTGTTGCGGGTGGGTGCCTCAATGACAAAGAGTGTCGGTTAGCCGCAACTGATCTGGAGAACGCTGCCTTTAGTATTTTCAATACTTCAATACTTAGGCTTCAATACTTAGGTGTTGTGATTCGCGAAGTGCAGTGCGGGATTATGCAAAGGGCAAAGTGTGTGGTGAGGCTGTGCGCGTTCTGTGTTCGGCTGACCTGCAACGAGAGAATCGATATATTAGAATGAAATGGTTCCCCGCGCACGCGGGCAGTGATGCATTGGAGAAGCACGATAACCACAACGATACAGCACACGCAGTGGCGCGAGCGCTAACCAAACGCGCCGCTGCAACCGACCGTCCAAAATGGTGTAGTGCCAAGGACCGCATGACGACGTTCAACGAGCTTACACAGTTCCACCGCCTGGCTCGAAGGACTTTCCAACCCCCGCACCCGGGACTGAGCCGACCGGAGGCGGTGCTGTTCAGACAATTGCAAACTGGTTCCTTACCCACCCCAGTGTTAATGACTCATCTATACCCGAAATTATATCTGAGTGATGTGTGCCGCGTGTGCCAGCGCGAGAGGGCCACCTTGACGCACATCCTATGGGATTGCACCAAGTTCCCCGACGAAGCTTCTACATGTACAACGATTCCGCCACGACTCGCGGCTGCGGCAGAATGTTACGACTACGAAAGCCAAACCTGGGCCGTCCAGCAGGTCTCGGCGGCTCTTGAAAGACAAAGGCCGAGCGAAACCGACGGAACGTAGCCCCTCAGGGCGACCGACCACGGGAGTAACACGCGCTGCGAGTTGAGTAGAGACCACCCGCTGAGAAAACGTCAGGGCCCGCGTCACGGCGCCATTTAGTCATGGTGTCGTTCTACAGGCGACTACATGAAGTTGTTTCTCTCTCTCTCTCTCTCTCTCTCAGGCAAGCGAGTGAGATGGTGGCCATGGACTCTGGATATATGGCGAACATGCGCCCGGAGTGCGTCAATAGCTATATAGGTAACTATTGGGTGGTCTCTCGCGGTGGCAACTGTTGCTACGGTTGAAGCATTTCGAGGTAGCCCCAGACATGTTCGAAGGGCTTTGCCTTCAATGCTCTGTAGGACATGGATGTTAGTTTTGTTAGCATTGTACAGCACTGGTGTGCTATATCGCAAGTATGCTAGGAAGAGCGTCCTGTATAGTTGAAGCATAGATGTCATGGATGTGCCCCACGTTTTACCGCCAAGAAACCTTAGTATATGGTCGATAGAAGTAAGCCTCTTCTTCAAGTATGAGATGTGGGGGCTCCATGTAAGGTCTCTGCCGATAATAACGCCTAAGAATCAGTGAGTTCTTGCGTAGGAAATTGGTTCGTGGTCAATGGAAATGGGGCACTCGGCCATGGGCTTGTGGGTAAAAGCGACTATGGCGCATTTCTCGGTCGAAATGCTGAGGCCTTGAGCACGAAGGTACGATGATGTTAGGGTCACTGCTTTTTGGAGCCGTGCACGCACCTGGAGACGTGTAACTGCCGAGGCACATATGCATATGGCGTGAGTATATATGGAAAGGTTTACTGTATGTGGTAGAACGTCGGCCAGTCCAAGGATTGCAAAGTTGAACAAAGTGGGGCTAAGAACCCCACCCTGAGGGACGCTACGGCAAGTGTAATGGTCAGCGGTTCGGCCATGTGCATTGTGCACAAAGAAGGATCTCTTGAATAGATAGCTCCGAATCCACCGAAAAATGCGCCCACCAATTCAATTATTTTTCAGGGCATCAAGGAGGATGCCTTCATGCGTTGCATTATCATAGGCGCTTTTCACATCGAGGAATAGTGCAAACGATATACGCTTGCGGTGTTTTTCTTGTTGTACAGACGTCATGAGGTTGATGGCGTTTTCAATAGAGGAACGGCCTCTTCTAAACCAAGTCATGGCCTCGGGGTATATGTTGCGGCGCTCAAGATACCAATCTAGGCGTGTAAGAATAATTCTTTCCATGACCTTCCCAACACATGCAACTGGACAGCGAAATGGGTTGGTAGGACGCTAGGTCAAGTGGCGACTTTCCAGGCTTCAGGAGTGGTATCAAGTGGCTGGACTTCCACCGCTCGGGAACGACTCCATCATTCCATGACTGGTTATAACATTCTAGAAGTCTACTTCGGCCATCTTCATCTAGGTGGCATGAAGCAGCGTAAGTGATGCCGTCTGGTCCTGGCGACGATTAGCGCCTGCATGCGGCCAGAGCAGCGTCCAATTCCTCAAGTGAGAAGGACACATTCAATTCTGGGAAGCGTGTCGCAGGAACCTCACCCAGAATTTCGCTATTGATGGTGACCACAATGCCCGCAATCTTCACACAGAAATCTTTGGCTATATCAACCTGCGAGCGGCCTTCATGCAGGGCTAGGGCTGAGATTGGGTGTCGTTGCTGTGGAGACGAGCCAAGGCCGCGTACCGTCCTCCATATGATGGACAGTGCCTTGAGGGGGTCAAGTGATTCGCAGAACGTCTTTCACCGTTGTTCCTCCAGACTGTCCATACGACGTTGGATTTTTTTCTGTATACGTCGAGTGACTCTAAGGTCACGAATTGACTTGGGGCGCCTGTATCGCATCTCGGCCCTTCTCCGAATCGTTCGAAGTCGCTCAAGTTCCATGTCGAAATCCGCACGTTCTTTAGTGGATGTATAGGTGTGCTTAGATGATTCCAGTACACTTGTAATAAGGTTATCAATGGTGCCGGTAAATCCTTCTTTGCATGCCTCTTCCACCTTTGTCTTATATGTTGACCACCTTACTTGTCGGGAAGTAGAAAAGGAGAGGCTTCCATATTCAGTGACTCTTAAGTAGGTGGGAATATGGTCACTGCCATGAGTCTCGATGTCAGAGAACCATCGAACATTTTGACCAAGTTGTTGGACACCAAAGTCAATTCTAAGCAACTGCTATATTTCGAACCACGCAAGTACGTCGGACTACCATGGTTCATAATGCTGAGTTCGTGGTCGGAAGCAAATTCGACAAATTTCCGGCCCCTGCAGTGGAATCTATTCTGGAGCTTCCCCAAGCCAAGTGATGAGCATTAAAGTCTCCCGTGATAATCCAAGGTACAGAAGTTACCGTCAGGATGTCTCGCAGTCAGTCGCCGTCGAACCGACTATATGGGGAGATGTAGGCGCCGATAAGGGTGAAGGCCATTTTATCCTTTGTAATGCGGAGACACACGTATTGGTTTCCATCATGAGGCTGCACCGAGTGGGGAATGTAAGTTAGCTCTGTACGGATGTAAACGATTACTTTGCTGGATTGCCCGCACGTCGATGCCATGAAGGCTTCGTATCGAGAGAGTCTAAGCGCTTTTGACACGTTCTGTTCACATATTACCACTATTGGAAATCGGCTCGTAAAAACGTATTGGCAGGAACATGAAATCCGTGATTTAAGTCCTCTGGCATTCCACTCGAAATCGTCGCATCACGCTCTTCATCACGGAGTGAAGGCAGTGGAAGAGCCATTGTGCTTACGCAAGATTTGCAAGCACTGGGCTCAGGGCATCCAACACTTGCACTGCGCTTCGAACTGTTGGCGTATTCGAGTTGCCCACAAACGTGCAAATCGCATTTATCAACGACTTGAGCATTGTTACAATTCGGCGGTCATGCTCTGTCAGCTCATCTCGGTGAGGGGTGGAGCATTGTGGTGCCTCTCCTTGTTGGGGTTTTTCCACAGGGCTTATCCTTGGCAGTGGTGACCATTCTTCATCCACGGCATTCTTTTCAGCTGATCCGTTATCCATAGGCGGTTTGGACACATTATGCACTGGGGTTGGAGCAGATTCAACAGCAAGAGGCTTTGTGGCACGCGTATTCTGTGTGCGGAGAGCAGAATTCCTTCATGATCGAAAGTCTGCGACGAGAATGACGTCGCCTGACGTCAGCAGCTGCTTCACGATGAGTCGACGGGTCCCGCACCATTATCTTCAAGATGGAGAGTTCTCTCTTAACTCTTGCACATTCCTTTGATGAGGCGTCATGGGGCCCTTGACAGTTCGGATACTTCTAAGTTTTTTCCTGGCAGTTCCATGCAGAGTGTTGTGCTGCATAGCGGGAACATATCGCAGACTTTCCACAGACGGCGCTCACGTGACCGAATTTCTCGCAGTTTCTGCGCTGAAGTGGCTTGAGAACAAAGGGCCGGACAGCATGTCGGAAATGACCTACCTTCACATGCGACGGAAAGCAATCACCTTTAAAGACAATTTTTACGCATCTGGAATTTCTGAGACGGGCCACCTGCAGTATTTGGGTCCCATGATTGGCAGGCTTTATCAAAAGTGGTAAATCCTCGCCTGAGATAGTCGCATCAATGTCGTATATCACGCCTGTAGTAGCCTCTTTTCCCATCGGGATGATGTTATGAACGTTCATGCCACCGAGGACAGTGACAGCTCGCAGAGAATATAACGCCGACGCTTGACAAACGTCTACCGCAACAACGTTCTTCCGAGGGTTCACTCGGACGTCCTCAATGCCATTTCGCAACAGTCTCTCGAGTTCAACCGATTCAACTTGCCTGTTGAGGAACCTCATGTTGTCGGAAGGTAGCACAGGTAAGAAAAGTATGGTGTACCTCGGCGAACTCTGCGAAGTCCTCATAGTAGATGCGTCCACAGAGGCCCTACGCATCCGCCGCTTTGCTTTCTGACTCAGGACAGTCACCTAGTCGTCGTCGGAGCTGTCGGAGCTGTCGGTCGAGTCTATCAGGGTAGCCTCGCTGTCGCTCGAGAGGCAGTTCCGCTTCCTTGAGGCTGCCGACGCGGGTGTCGCTACATCAGGTGGGAGTGTGGGTGGCTCCACTTCCATTCCTGTCGAGCAGGGAGCAGTGTTCCCCGAAAAAAAAGCGAGAATTACCAGAAAATACTGGTGACGGAGAACAAACACTCAGCAATAGGATCACTTCGTCGTCTTCCCTAACAACGAGGCTACAATCATACCTGACAACGAGGCGACAATCAGATATGCAGGTTGTAAATAAAGTGCGAAATAACATTAGCAATAAGTCAGCGCTTCGTGTTGTCTGAACGCCGAATTTGTTGGCAGGGACTCAGCGTAGAGCGCGAATACGCGCACCACGCCACGGTCATCCCTTTTCGCTCGTCGCAATGCACACACACGAAACGAGAGAGGGAACAAGTGAGTGCGTTTTACATGGGATTCTGGTGATGTAATGTTTCACGCAGTCCATAAATTGAATCCACACTGAGCTATTTTCGGAAGCGGGTGCTTTCTGCTGGCAGCAACGAGGTCAAGAGATACAGAAAGCCCTGTATGGCTGTGTTACGCAACTCAACGGCCAGCGGAGTGATTAGCAGTAAGATATGGAAAACGATAAACAAATGTGTCAATGCAAGCACAGATATATGTAAACAGTGAAAGTGCTAACCATGCCACCGAACCTGCCTAACTTGAGGAAATAAAGCTCATCGGCAGAAATGGCTCTGAAAAACAATGAGTAAAATGCGCGAACATTCAGCGTAGAAACGCATTTGCGCAGATAACTGCGCATTCCACCTGCAAGCACGCAAAACAAGCTCAGCGAGGTGGTGCATTTCCGCGGTGCTCATAAGCAGTCGCAGCGTGGGTACAAAGTGGAGCCCTAACTCTCTCGAACTGAAATGCGTCGTTGCCATGTCGTCCCGTCCATCGGTTCGCGTGCATTGGAGAGAAGAGGGGAGGAGGAGACGGGATAATTATTCACCAGAAATTAATTACGCCATAATTCCTTCTTAATTGCGTACGGTAGGGGATACGTCGATAGAATGCTGTGCAGAACGTCGAACCTCGTGATGGGCAGCAAAACAGAAGGAGAAAACAACTAAGAATCGAAAGAGATAATTCGCGGGGATGCAAGGGCAAGGCTGCGAGTGCACCTGGCTAGCGGGATTCTTGATGAAAGTGGCGGACACATTCGACAAACTGTGGGCTCTTCTCTTTCTTTTCGGCGACCTGAGTGACAGTCCTTCGGGAACGACCGCCGGGGCAACGAGAGCAATCAGTGGGAAAGGCTCGGCCATCCTCGCTCCCGCTATCCGAGAGAAAACGGGAAAACAACGGTGCAGAACAAAGCCCGACGGAGAGCAACGGCACAGTGGTTGGAAACGAACAGGTGCACGCAAACACACGCGCGTAAGCAAGGAATGCGCAAAAAAGAGCACACGTTAATGGCTGACAGAGAGGCGCGACGCAGCAAAGCCGGTGGATCAGGAGAGAGAAACGGGTAACAGCAAAGAGAGAAAGCAATAAGCGTCCGAGTTCCTGCGATGCGCTCCTCAGCAGCATGCTGACTGAGGCTGCGATTTCGTCAATCTGTGCGGCCATTAGATCTTGAATCGCTTAGTCATGAGATAGCGCCTCATGCTGAAAACCAAGATGCGATGAGAGGTTGATGTTTGGTTTGCCAACTGACGATATCAGGCGTTGACGAAATCGAAATGAAAACGCATAAACGTTTCGTTGAAGTTAAGCTTTACTACAACAAAGGTACGTGTTGATCGAAGCAATATGGAACACTGCATGGTGTTACAACCAGCGCCTCCTAGATAGCAGGCCTGTTCACTCTGCTTTATGATGTCAGGCTACGCTAAACCACAGCTTAGAATTACAGTAAGAATGCTGCAGTATGATCCCATTCGTGAAGTGAATTTTCGGAAATGCACAATTGATCTCCGAAGCTTATTGTAAACTCAAACACGCGCGCACACATCGCGCTGTGTGTCCCGTCTGCCTCAATTCCCGCAGAAACGGCCATCACGCCGACTTGAATCTTGTACTTCAGTGAGTATCACAGAACCGTGTACCACGTATACAAAAGGTGCCACGTCTTACTGCATAGACCGCGCGAGCACAAGAAGAACCACGAGAAACTGCCGCCGGGCGTATACCTGGCATACACCACAGAGCGCTCGCCCAAGGCCACCTGCCAACTGCCCATATAAGTGTGACTGGTGATTGGGAGCTCCGTGAATTTGCACGATTGGGTCATTTTCCCTTTCTTTTCTTTACTCGCACCGCGTGTCTCCGTGCTTTCTTCTCTTGGACATCGTCGTCTTTTGCAACACAGTGCACTCAAAGTCCGCACGCCCGCACTCTTAATCTTCATCTCTCGATCTCACAATCCACGGCAATTTGCTTCAGGCAATACACTCATCACACAGACATAGCCGTATATAGAAATCTGTGTGCAACTGATGGGATAATTCCACTGAAGTGTTAGCTGAATAGTCACTTTAGGGCGGCATCCCAGCGATTTCCTAACTGAGCACTGATTTCGGTAAATGAATAGTTTCTCGTATCACCGAGCGAACGCTATGCTCCTGCCATATATATGCACACTCTGAACCACCTCCCTATGCGGCGTGCAAGACAACGACAATAGCAACAGCAGCAGCAGTGGAAAAGTCGAAGGAAGAGGCAAAGAAAGCTTCGCTTTGTAAAGTAATTTGTAATTGTTCTGGGGTTAGAACAGAAAGCAAGATGGCTCGAGCTTGTGGTGCCGGTGAACACGACACATCAGCAATGGTCTCTCTCTAAGCATCAAAGTAGACAGCAGGAATTTATACATCGAGCTGTGGGCTATCCTAAAGCGTCAACACCATAATGGCTTTGTACGCCTCGGTAAAAAAAGAAAGTGCGAAGTCAATTTGCACGCAGCCCATTCATCTATCAGCCGTCATGTGTTCATCAGAGAGGTGGTATGAACGGCCCACTTAGCACGACGTGTGCCGTAGCCAGCTTCAATCATAAAAGTGTTGTACGCAGCTCAGTTCTTTCAGATGCGACTTCCGGCTTTTCGGGCGTTGCAGACCCTGCACCTTCATCTCAACAGGTCTGCCTCCAGAAACTTTATTCTTTGAGGGCTGCGTGCTATATGGGCCTCCAATCCCATTTGTTGCTGCCTTTTAAATGTGGGGCACGTACTCCGTTTTCAGTCTTCAATAGAAATACAAAGAGTTGGTCGTCGCTACCTCTTCGTAGACTTAATTCACCGACCTCGTCACTCTTTAACTATATATCAAGAAAGGTATTTCATTTGCAAAGACCCAATTCTTTATGTGAGAACCCTTGAACTGAGCTTTCTGAGACCACTTACAGGTCTACAGAGAGGGATCGTATCCATGCAAACACCAGAGGAAGCACAGGTGCGCCTTGGAGTCAATTCTTGGCAACGTATGGAGAAGCCTTTGATATGAAGATTGTGCGCCGAGCGTAGGGAGCTTAGATATAAGGCATCACTAGGTAACCCGTGCTCTCACCTTTGAAGGGCGGATTTTTAATCTGTAAGAATGACAACAGGTGCCCTCGCACATAGGTATCGTAGCGCTGTCTGGGAATCCATTGAGAAAAGTGCCTCAAGAGGACAAGAGACTCTTCAGAGAAGCGGTGTCGTTCCACTTCAGTTCTTTGTGGAGCTCACCTCACAAGCCATGTGTGACCAAGGGTCTCAAAAGAAACCAAGCCACTTTACTGCTCCGCATTCGCACGGGCTCTGCTCGTACCCCCGCGTGGATGTATAAGACTGGCCTGGCGTTGTCTCCGTTATGTTCAACGTGTGGTGTGTCCGGTGACATAGAACATTACCCTATGTGCTGTACTCTGTGTAACGCGGAAAGGAGTGTGTTATTCGGGTCCCTCTAGAATCCCTCACAGTTCTCTTCAGGACATTGTTTTCCCGCGCGGGAACCAGTTAGGTAGGAAGGAGGTTTCTCGCCTTCTTTTAAATTACCTGCAGGACACAGATTTGGCCTCTACATGGTGACCTTAGGAGTGACTATGTGTAGTTGTGAGGTCTGCGTCTGATTTATATGATTTATGTATATTAAGTGTCGCTACGGTGGAGCAATTGCCGGCAAACTGCAAGGCTAATCCCACCAGTAGCCTACAACCACTCAACTCAACTCTATTCTTGGCGATAGTATGAACATGGTACGGAACATGAAGCTACTTGCAATATTCATTGGGTCTTAACAATTCTGAAGACTTGTCATTGCTGCCGCGCGCTGCGACAAGCTCTGTGACAAACTCTTGACAAACTCTGAAATTTTCTGTGACCTTGTAAGACATCGTGCTTGACCTTGGCTTTGAAATAGCAAAGAAATGCTTTGCGTTAAAAAAGCCTCGCAAAGGCATTTTCCAGCACTATAAGCGCGAGCTCGGACATGGACCCTGAACCCCTACAGTATCAGCGAGAAATCATGCTTATGAGCAAATGGGCAGTGGCACTTGGAAGATGCAGGACAAAATCCCAAGCAGAGCAACGGAGTCTGCATTGATTCATCACCCTCATTATCCCGATCGCTCCTCCTCCGGGGCACTAGCATTTCCTTTTCTGCTTTTCTTTGCATTTTCTGCGTAGCATTCAAAGGTTCAAAATTTGGTTTGATTTGTCCGTCCTCCCCGATACGTTGACGAGGACGGCGACGGCCGCAGTCGTCAGGCCACATCGTCATCGTGTAGTGCATGATGTTATGCGATGTCGCTATAGAGGTGTCGCACCTAAGTCGTTGGAGGACATCGCATGTTACATGTATGCATGTCGGCCACCGAAATTCGTTTCAACGTGTTCTCGAAGAGCCGGACGCTCTAGCCACTGGGCTAGCTCGCCAACTTTGGATGCCACGGAGACTCTGAGAATGGTGGCGTCCTTGCACGCATTGGTGGTAACCTTTCAGCTGTGTGTGAACAAATCAAAATAGAGTCAGTAATAAATAAAACTAGGGCAGCATTCACGTGCCCTTAACAATATGTTGCACCCGTATGCTGCCTTTTCTTTAGATATTGTTAATGTGAGGACCCCGATTCACGTTACATTATAAGGTCGCGCCTAGACACTTTAAAAACACCGCTTGATACTAATATGGTATTATCTAGACTTAAACAAATATTTAGCAGCCTGCTATTTTTTCGTACAATGAAATATAGTGTATTTTGTTTTGTTCTTATTGATGGTGAGCTGATCACTAATAGAGAATATTTGACGCTCATTAAGTCCTCATAAGTAGCAGCAATTAGTGCATCCAGCATGTCACCATATAAGATAGATGTTTTGCCATCAGTACCCGTTAGCTTCATAGTATTAGATGTTCCGTGGCAAATCACGTAAATATAAATTGAAAGGAACTGACCCTAGAATAGAGTCCTTGTACTCCTGTCCGTATTATTATTTGTCCCGAGGAAGTTAATTATTTCATCATAGCACAATGCCGTCTGTTTTAGAGGTAACACATAAATATGTCAAGAAATTTCATCGAAGGAAATACCTGTAAAGGTTGCGCACAATAATGTCATTAGCAACCGTGTCAAATGCTTTCCTGATGTCAAGGAATATTATGATAGCGATCCGATTGCTGTGGAGAGCTGTATTTAATCTCTGGATGAGAACCAAACGCCGTGGCTGTCGAGTTCTGTTTATAAGCACGAGGTGGCAGGTTGAATTCGCGCCTGTGACGGCCATAATTCAGAATTCCACAGGGGTGAACTGCAAAAACGCTTGTGTGCTTAATTTATTCACACGCAGGGGAACCGGCAGTCAAGATTAATTCAGAGCCCTCCACAACAGCATGTCTGAGAAGCTCCATTGAGACAAGGCGCTGAGGACAAGGCGAAAAGGGCATTCTCAGGCGCTGAGCCTCCAGCGCCTGAGAAGCCGCAAGTCGCGTCTTAAAGAAATGGGATGCATATAACACTTTCATGCTTGAAGCTGGCTCTGGGACGTCCTGTCCCAAGCGGAGGCCCTTATAGGCCGTTCACACTAGGTCTTTTGTGGCTTCCAGGTTCTCCGTATTACGCATCACAAAATTTTCGCGAGGTGCAGAGTATATAAGCGCAAGCGCTCCTGACTTGTAATTGCTTTCCGAGATTCTCGCTTAATAAATGACGGGATCGTGGGAAGAAAGATAGGCCACTGAAGAGCCGGCCATGACAATCATCAAAAATAAAATACAGTGACTAAAGGATGAAATAAAAATTTCTAAAGAAAATGACGCAGACAGGAAAAATAGCGGACTAATAAAAGATCACTTAACTGAGACATAACCTACTATGTTTTTTTTATGTAGTCATAGCGCACTGCAACGGCGGCATGAGAAGGTCAAGTCACAGCGTGCTTTACCAGAATAGTCTTTCCTGTACAGTCCTGACACGAAGAACATGACAAATGAGAACCCTACAGCGAAGAATAAAGCACATACGAAGAATTGACGGCGAATCCATTCTTTGGAGATGATTGATGACGTTAATGCGATTAGTTATTTACCTGATGATGGGTGTGCAAATGGTGATCCGTTTTAAATGTTATAGTGATTATTATGACTAGCTGTACATACCAATTGTCAAATATCCTGCGGCCAAAGTTGGCGTCAATGGGGTTCATTGAAGAGGTGCAGATAGACACAATAGCACGCATATTAATCACAAGTTCTATAGGCACTTTCGGAGTACTTCCCGATCAAATTTCGCTCTTCTTGGAAAATTACAATAGCAGCTCGGGAACACCAGGTAATTATGTTCCAATAGTGGTTTGAGAACACTCACTCGCGGAGATGAGATCACTCAACAAAGCAACCAAAACTGCTCTGCAAGATCGGTGGAGCGGCCTGGAACTCTCGGCTGATGTATTTCCGGTTTCTTCCAAGCATGCCTCTAGGCGTTTGTTTATGCTAATATCGACGGACGCGAGGGACACCGCTATATCGTGTCATGTGATTTTGCTCGCGCTGCTTGAGCATGACGGCTTTGGATGTGACGGTTCGAGTTAGAATAGTGTAGGAGTGAATGTGACTGCGATGCTGAAGCGACCACTTGCGATCATGATTGGCCTTCCTACCAAGAGACCAAAAGTAGTCGGATACGTCGAGGACATCGTCCACTGCTGCTTGCTGAGCAGCCGCGTGTGATTTGTAAAAGAGAGGTCTGAGGAGAGCGTAGTGTAAGCACTAGCATATCATCCTATGATACAAGTTACTCGCAGTTATGTCAGAACTGTGCTACATAGGAGGACCAAACATTACTTACCGCGATTGGCGATAAAAATTGGCGACATCAGAAGGCTAACTGCTGATGTCGGCTGTGTTATATTCATCTCCAGGAAAGACGTGGAAACGAAGACTGCTGCGATACAGTTTACTAGGCTACATACAACCATGGCGTATCTGCAGTGGCTGAAGCGTAACCGTGGCGACAAGCGACCGGCCAGAATAGCTCCGACTATGGAATATAATAGTCCGACTAAAGCCACGTCCACGTTTGCGCCGGCCGTGCTTTCCGCTAGGAAGAGTGCGGTTTCGCTCCGTACCAATGCCCGAGTTCGACAGTGCCCGCTTTAGAAGAATACCGGCACTTGACACTGCGGGCACCGATGCCGTCATCATATGTGTCCCGTTAGCTTCGTATCCTGTTCACCTCTGGGCATATCCGCTTACCCCATCCCCTTATGCATTTTATTAGGCTTTTAGTACGTTTTAGCTTCAACTGTTTCTCGACATGTTATCTTGGAGAGCATCTCGTTTACTACGAAGACTTCGACAGCCGCATGTGCGAAGTAGCAACGCGGAAGTCAGCAATTTGTTATTGTTTTGTTTTTATTTTCTGTATACCTTTTGTATGTACATTAGCTTGCACCCTGCCTTTTAGGAAAATAATATTCCATTGTTGACTGGCGTTTGTGTTGCCGCTTGTCTCTACGTCCATGTAGTCTCACGCGCGATACACGATGCATCACGGAAGAGCCGCCACGGGTGGGCGGAGACAGTAAACGATACTTCTACACAATTCTACCGAAACGTAAAGGACTCTCGATAGATGCATATCCGGTTGTACGGTGTGCACGAGCGCCTGCTTGCTACGCTTGGTCTGGAAGGCAGAGCTCGTGTTCCACTGTGCATTTGGAGGCATCGCTCTACGCAGTGACGTGCTCGCTCGCGGAGCCAGTTCCCCGCTCCGCTTCTGCCACTGGAATTCGACATAAGTTTGCTCTCAGCGTCCACCTTCGGTAGGAACATTCACACTTTGTTAACGATTTAGCTTTAGACGCAGGACAAAAGCAGCAGAAAGCTTGGAACAGCAGAGACTGGCAACGTTCTCAGATCAGTAGCTTTATCAGCGACTCCAGTGCTTACCATTTTGACTGCTTCAGAAGTTTGTCTAAATAAACTTACTTGAGGCATGTACGCCTCCCGTATACGGCTTACAAGAGTCGGGCACAGATAATCATCATCATCAGCCTATTTTATGTCCCCTGCAGGACGAAGGCCTCTCCCTGCGATCTCCAATTACCCCTGTCCTGCGCCAACCAATTCCAACTAGCACCCGCGAATTTCCTAATTTCATCGGCCCACCTAGTCTCCTGCCGTCCTCAACTGCCCTTCCCTTCTCTTGCACCCGTTCTGTCTGTAACCCTAATGGTCGACAGATTACGTAACTACATGTGCATTGCATGGCCCATCCCGCTTCATTTTTTTTCTTCATGTCAATTAGAATATGTGCTATACCCGTTTGCTCTCTGATCCAAAACACTCCCTTTTTGTCTCTTAACGTTATGCCTAGCATTCTTCGTTCTATCGCTCATTGCGCGGTCCTTAACTTGTTCCCAAGCGTCTTTCCCAATCTCCAAGTTTTCGCCCCATGCATCACCACCGGTAAAATGCACTCGTTGTATACCTTCCTTTTCAATGATAATGGTAAGCTTCCAGTCAGGAGCTGACAATGTCTGCCGTACGTGCTCTAACCCATTTTTCTTTCTCATGATCAGGATTTCCTGTGAGTAATTTACATAGATAAACGTACTCTATCACAGACTCTAGAGGCTTACTGGCGATCCTGAATTATTGTTCCCTTGCCCAGCTATTCATGATTACCTTTGTCTTGTGGATAGTAATATTCAACCCAACTCTTACACTCTCTCTGTTGAGTTCCTCAATAATTTGTTGTAACTCGTCTCCAGTGTTGCTGAACAGGACAACGTCATCTGCAAACCTAAGGTTGCTGAGATATTCATCGCTGATGCTTACTCCTAAACCTTCCCAGTTTAACAGCTTGAATACTTCTTCCAATCATGCAATGAATATCATGGGAGAGATTGTGTCTCCTTCTCTGTCTCCTTTCTTTATAAGTATCTTCCTAGTTTTCTTGTGGAGAATTAAGGTAGCTGTGGAATCTTTGTAAATAGTTTCCAATATATTTACGTAAGCGGCCTGTACTCCTTGATTACGTAATATCTCTATGACTGCTGGTATCTCTATTGAATCAAATGCCTTTTCATAATCTATGATGATGATGATGGTGGTTGGAGCTTGTTGGCGCAAGGTTTTGTAATCTATGGAAGCGATATAGAGAGGCTTAGAGATAGAGGCTTAGATATATAGAGGATTGTACTCTACGGATTTATCGATTACCTGAATAATGACATGGATGTGATCCATTGTAGAGTATCCGTTCCTGAAGCCAGCCTGTTCCATTGGTTGACTAAAGGCTAGTGTTGCCCTTATTCTATTTGAATTTATCTTGGTGAATATTTTATATAATACCCGGAGTAAGCTAACGGGCTTATAATTTTTCATTTCTTTAGCGCCTCCCGTTTTGTGGATTAGTAAAATGCTTGCATTCTTCCAGTTCTCTGGGACCATTGAAGTCGATGGACACTTCGCATAAAGAGCCGCGAGTTCTTCAAGCATTATGTCCTCCACCTTTGACGAAATCGGCTGTTATTCCATCTTCTCCTTTCGGATTTTTTCCCCGCGTCGTGTCTTGCAGAGACCCCTTATAACGCGGCGCAGATACCACTGCAGCTTCTTTTTTTGCGTGCATTTTGTTGCACTTATGTGCCATCCCCACCTCTAAACAAATTCAAAACCTTTTCGCGAACAGAATCTATCTTTCGTAAAATCTGATGCAACATTCGTATAATTGCAAAAGGAGCCATAATTCGTAAGCTTTTCGAAAAATTAGCTAGAGCTGGTAGGTATGCATTGACGATCGATCGAAAGCGACCGCACGATTAAGTCACCAACTATCAGAAAGACCGCTGTGACGTATGGTGTAGGCCCAACCGAGCTTCTTGTCCACAGATAAAGGACGTCTATCAAGCGGCTCTTCTCTCGGCGGCGCTCAATCGGCCTAATGTTCCACAGACGCATTCGGAGCGATGCATGCAGCGGGGACGCTCACATGATCCGGAGGTGTACATTGACATCAACGCCTCCAAGTTTCATGTCATAAAGTAACCCGTATCAATTTTCTATCAACAACCCCAAGAAAACTAATTTAATTTGTGGCCGTCAATAGTGAAGTCACTTTGGTGTCCCGGTGAAGCAGTTCCATCCTCGGAAATTATAGTTATCCATCAAGCCCTCGAGAGATATCGGTTCTCAGACGCCGAATTCGCCTCGTTTTGATGCGAGTGAGCATCACATTTGTGAAAATGTACAGAGTTAGATATAGTTTATTTGTTGACGCGATAGCGTTAGCGCCTGGTGTCGGTGTTGTTCATGAGCGAATATTTCCGCATATATTTAGGTATAGGTATATGCCATACCTAGCTACATGGCATGCGGTATACGCGGGGTACACGCCACATCACTGTATCGATAACGTTGCTCATACCTCGATTCTTGACGAAGAGCGCACCGAGCACTCGGTGAAAGCTCCCGCGTTTACTTTTACCTTTTTTGTTCATCGCTTTGAATTTCCATCTGCCGCCTTCCCCGCGTTTCCCTTGGATTATTGACAAAGTTATTTCCCGGAATTTCAAGAATGACATCCGACAAGCAAATGTCGTGAAACAAAACACCGACAGTGCATGCCTTTTATGTTAAATATTCTCAGACTTAAATACTAAAAGTGCGAAGCAATTGCAGAAAACTGAAAATTATGTATCTTTTTTTGGCGCGGCTGTGCATTTCCTCCGGAATCGGCCAACGCATGAGGCTGCGTTTCTACCAGAAAGCTCGCCTTCGTTCATTGAGTTCGCCGCCAGCGTTAGTATTGCGGTTACATGAGCTGGAGTTGCCGGCAAGCGTGAGAAGCAATCAGGGATCTTTGAATGCTCTCGCGTTCCACTCGTAAAGGCGAAGCTTAAGCGGCCCCCAAGTTTTTTCTGATTGTATGTTGGCGCATCTTGTTGGACAGATGCTTGTTAGGCTACGAAGCGCTCACGTGCGCTCGCAGAAAGCCCACTGTAACGTTCTGCCTACAGAGCCGAACTCCGTGCTGATGTTTTAAGCAGCGTTGCCGCGCATTTGTGACGCAGAACCGCGCACGCACGTCGGTCTAGGCTTCCGGGGACAGCTTGATGCGTAGACCACGACGGGAAAACAGAAGCGCAAAGGAGGAACTGCGTCTGTCGCTGTGTGGAGGCGAGGCGCAGAAAGCGCGGAGGTATCGACAGGGTCTTTCCGGCGAGGACCGATGCTACTGCCCACTTTTATGCGCACGTCATGCTGCCCCCTGCGCCAGCTGCAGAGAGCATCCAACAACAAGAACAAACAAGCAAAAACCGCGTGGCCGCCGTGCAAGCACGCTCCACGCCGATGCTATCCCTCGTGGTGAACGTAAATCAGGCAGCGTGGAGAGAGGCCACTCTCCGGGATATTGATTGCGGAATGCCAACAGGTGAGATACGAGCCCGCAAATCCGCAGCAGTCTTGCGCGCGTGCCTCGTATACGTGCGCCGGCGGCCGCGGACGTTTCCAGCGAAAATGATGCCCGACGGGTCCGCCCGAGCCAGCGGTGCGCGCGCGAGGGGGTTGAGGAGGCAGCAGCCACTCGAAGAGCTAAACAAATCGTGCTCCACACTACGACGTGCAACTACCAATCAGCAACAACGCGCTGTCTGCGACGGGGAAAGGCGGACTAGCGTGCAGAACGAAGAAAAAGTGCGCCCCGGTCGGGAAGCGAAGCACTGCACCGCGAGCCCACTTCTCCGGACGATAATTGACCGCGAAGGATGCGCTACGTGAGAAGACGAGCAAAACAGGGCTGCTCTCTGTTCGCGGGCTGCCGCGGACAATGCCTGGCAAGGATGGAAGAGGCACGGATCAGTCACCGCGTGCTTCCAGATAACTCGCCTGGTTGCGGGCTGCTCAGCAGCGCCCGGAGAGGTCACTTCTTTCTTCTGGTAACTTCTCGATCCCTTCATTCACCCCACGCAGGCTTATTTATTTATTTATTTATTTATTTATTTATTTATTTATTTATTTATTTATTTATTTATTTATTTATTTATTTATTTGTACATACTGCAGCCCCATTGGAGTGGGTTAAGATGTTTTGAACAAAAAATAAAGTGAAATCAACAATGACTCTTACGTTTCCCATTGTATTTGTACGACATTGTACCAAATTGTATTTTTATTTTTATTTGTATCTTTCGCCTCGTGTGTGAGACTCTATAAATATTCTAGAAATACCATGGATGGCGCCTTTTGAATGTTGGCAAACAGAGAGTTCTTGTGCTGGTATTGGAAGCGAGTGAGGCATAGGCATATCTACCGGACAGCCAAGGGGGAAGGAGCGATTGCCCCCTCCTCCACTGATAATAGTGGAGGGAGGGGCAAAGTATGCCATTTGTCTCCCACCCCAACCCCCTCTCACTTTTGAAAGAGGGCACTTTTGTCTGCACGCTGGAAAGTCCAACAAAACTACAGTTAAAACAACAATTTCTCTCTTAATAGAGTGGTCACGTAAGTAATAACCACGTGTCGCCTGCTTGTTCAGCGAGGATTGTTTTTTATTCGGGGCGTACCGTAGCGGACGGCGTGCGGGATTCGCCATGCACGCTCGCGTTGCGGTGGAGGCCGGGCGGCTCCCCACCTAACAGAGGTCAGCTTTCGCTACTTGCTCCGTGGCCAGTTTTTAGGGACCACAATATCCGTATTTGAAAACACAATCAGCTTGCTATATTTACCTTGCGGGCGAGGGGGAGGCCCGCAAAAAGTGTAATCAGCCGCGACTAGCGATCGTTGTGCCTTACGGCATGAAATCGTTGGATTATCAAGTGCTGGAACTATTGTATCTCCGCACGGAGATAGCCTATAGATAGCGTTGCAGTCTCAGTTTCTTATCAACGTCAGAAATGCAATCAAACTACTTATAGCTATAACTGCCAAAATTCATTGTGCATGCACGACTTATCGTAAATATGTTCATGAAAAGTACCTTTGTCGAACGTGCAGAGCCATTTCACTACCAAGAGAACACTGACTTGATCTTTTTCTAAAAGCATGTCGTTATTGACATCGTCGATCTCATTTGCAGTCGAAGCTATACTATTACTTGTTTTCAGGTGGGATCAAAAATAGGAGATATTTCGTCTTTTGAAGAAATAAGGGCCACTGTTTGGTTACATATACCCAAAATTTGAACTGTGTAGTTTGCTTACATGCTCCGAAAACACTTACTGAATACTCGCTTTCTCCCAATGTTTCTGCGTCATACATGGTATTTAGTTGTTTTCCTCCGGCATACGGTAAACTATGCGGGGCACGGTGTTCGAAGCAATGTTATGAGTGACGAGCGATAAATGTTCATTCCGTGTAGGTTCATTACAGCCTTTGTAGAAGAGAAAGAAAGAGAGAGACAAAAGGGAAGGAAAGATATGGAGGTTAGCCAGTGTAAGTACCGGCTGGCTACCCTGTGCAGGGGAAAGGGGTAAATTTAATAAATGTGAAAGAAGGAACAAAAAGTAAAGTGAGAAAAGTTCACACAATAAGGAGATGCTACGCGCCATAACTTTCAAAGTCGGTCGCATAATTCACAAGCCCTTAAGAGCTTCAGAGCTTGAGCAGAGCCCTTAAGGACTGAAGTGGCGAAACCCGTCTGGACCAGTGTCCTAGAACTTTTTCATGTGTGAAGGGGCAGTCATCCAGTTTTTCGAATGCGGTCGCGAGCACTTTCTTGACACATTGTAACGAGGAAAGTCACAGAGGAGGTGCTCGATCGTCTCCTCGCAGACGTCTTCCACCAGGGTTACCACAAGCGGAAGCAACACTTTTGTGCCGCTTGTGGCTCGGCGTGGCATTCACGAACGTCTATTCCTTGCGCAATGGAATGGCCAACGGCACTGCTTGCGACAACTGTGGCTGCGAGGAGACGATCAAGCACCTCCTCTGTAATGTGGGTGCAATCTGTGGAGACGTGCTTTGGGGAATTCGCTGGTGTTTCACAGCGTAATCCCGCAAGCGATAGAGCTTAGCCTTCTAGCTGCATCCGTTCTCGACAGTGGTATTGGTATAATACGTGTGCCATTGTGGGCCGATCGGGCAGCGTCATCGGCACTGCCACTTCCCGAAATTCCGCAATGACCCAGTATCCACTGGTAGGTGATGTTGTGCCCATTCTCCATTGCGTGATGGTGAAGTAGTCGAATGTATGCGACTAATTGTACGTTAGGTCCGTGGTTGAAAGGGGACAGCAGACACTGGAGAGCTGCCTTGTAGTCGCAAAAGATGAAAAAATGAAATTATTGGGTTTTACGTGCCAAAACCACTTTCTGATTATGAGGCACGCCGTAGTGGAGGACTCCGGAAATTTCGACCACCTGGGGTTCTTTAACGTGCACCTAAATATAAGTACACGGGTGTTTTCGCACTTCGCCCCCATCGAAATGCGGCCGCCGTGGCCGGGATTCGATCCCGCGACCTTGTGCTCAGCAGCCTAACACCATAGCCACTGAGCAACCACGGCGGGTGAAATACTGCATTGCGAACCACAGTACAAATTTTATCTTACTGTCCGTGCTGGTCGTTCAGACGGTGGTGTATTAATAGCTGTCCGGGATACCGTTGTTTCCAATGTTATTATGGTTGATAGTAATTTAGAATTTGTTAGTGCATGTATATACATAGGACATAAAATGTTTATCTTCAGCGTATGTTACAGACCGCCAATGTCTTCTACCAAATTTTGTCACGAATTGCATGATGTCCTAAACAAGCTAACTGCAGAATTTCCCAACTGCCCTTCACTTATTTTCGAGGACATTAATTTACCTGCTATTATTTGGACTACTAACCCACCAAGCCTCGCAGCTAACTCGTCGGAATGTTTGACATTTTTAAATATCTTTCTCGATTTCAACCTTAAGCAACTTGTCCTCCAGCCTACTTCTTGCTCACCTCATTCAGCTAATCTAATAAATTTGCGGCTTACAACAACTCCAGAACTCGTTTCACCCCTAGTTTTCTTGCCTGGCCTAAGCGATCATTGCTTTATTAACTGCCGTATTCAGGCCTGTACGCTTCACAAGAAGAAGGCCACATTTATTAAAGATTACAAAAACGCGAATTTCTCTGCCATAAATAACGAACTTGCTGAGTTCATCACTGACTTTATGCCGAGCTTTAACAGCCACACCATTAAAAAAAATTGGTCTCTCTTTAAATAAAAGGTTGCCTACTTGATCGATCGATACATTCCTAGGCACTGTTTCTTCTTGCAATGCTCCTTGACTTAACGCTCCTCTGAAGCGCTCGTTAAACAAACAAAAAAAGATATTCCGCCTATAGCGAAAGTGGCGATGACGCCCGAAGGATGGTATGCGTACGAATGCGCTGATCGCGCGTACAAAAAATGCCATTGCGCAGGCAATAGACGTGTTCCACAATTGTACCTTTCCCGCTCTGCCTAAAGATAACCCTCGGCAGTTTTGGAATGTAGTTCGCGGCAGCAAATCTGACACGACGATCTAACACTTGCTCGACAGCAATGGTGATTCTTCTTCTTATGGTGATTGCTTCAATGTGCTAAACGATGTTTTTGTTTCTTGCTTTCCTGGCTTAACGGCCTTCTCTATGCCAACAATCGCCGACTGTGAGCCTGTTCCTATGGATTCTGTTTATGTAGATTCAGCTGGGGCGTGCCGTCTGATAGAAAACTTCATGTTGTCTAGCTCTGCAAGTAATGACAACATAACTTCAAAGTTGTTAAAAAGTACAAACGTTTACTGTTCCATTATACTTGCGGAACTCAATTCGCAGTCTTTGCAGACTTCCACTTTTCCAGATGATTGGAAAGTGGTTCCACTTCACAAATCAGGTAACACCCATTCTATTCTATACTACAGGCCGGTGTACCTTGTAAACTTCTCGGACACATAATTTATTCAAACTTGGTAGCTTTCTTTGATTCAAAGGTTTTTTTTCTCCTTGTCAACACGGTTTCAGGAAGCACTTCTCTTGTGAAACACAGTTACTCTCTTCTACTAACGATCTTTTTGGAGCTTTTGACAAATATTTGATAACTGATTGGCTCTTTCTTTAGATTATGCTAAAGCCTTCGATACTATATCACACAAACTCCTCCTACTAAAAATGAGCAAGTTCAATATAGATCCTAATATCCTTGACTGGATTCAATGCTTTTTTGATTAATCGCTTACAGTACGTTCACGCTAATGATTATGACTCCCCTACTGTTATTGCAACTTCAAGCATACCACTAGGATCGATATTGAGCCCATTACTATTTCTTATTTATATTAATGAATTACCGACCGATATCAACTCTCGCATTAAAGTTTTTGCTGATGATTGTGTGCTTTATCGAGTAATTAATAACTCACAGGACGTTCCTGCTTTGCAATCCGACATTGACGCTATTTCTAACTGGAGCGACAAGTGACTTATAAAGCTAAGTACTTCAAAATGTAAGGTCATGAGAGTAAAGCACCGCAATAAAGTTCATGACAACGTTGGTTATACCCTTAATAACTTCGCTTTAACCGCCGTTAGTTACCGCTATCTTGGCGTCCATGTAACTCACAGTCTCTCATGGAATATATACATTCAACATGTAATTAACAACACTGATTGCATGCTTAGATTTCTAAGCCGGAATTTTTCCTCCGTTCTCTCCGATTTAAAGATTAAATTGTACGTAACTCTAGTTAGATCCAAATTAGAATATGCTTGCTCTATTTGGGACCCATCTAGCTCCGCATTAATCACTGTCCTTGAATTCGTTCAGAAGCATGCTGCCCGATATGTGCTCTCAAATTACTCTCGCTAGGCTAGCATTCCTTCAATGAAAGCTAATTTAGCTCTCCAGACACTTCAGTCACGCCGCAAGTGCTTCCGCTTAAACCTCTATGACAAAATGTTTTCCACTAACCCAACACTTAAAAACGATCTTTTCCTCCCTCCAGATTAAGTGTACTCTCGTATCGATCATAAGCTCAAGGTTGAAATTCGTCTATGTCGTACTAACACTTGCCATGTCTCTTTTTTTTTTTTACGTAAACAAGCAGTGGCTGGAAGCACCTTCCCGCCTCTGACGCTGGAATCGAAGAACCTGCTGCCTTGCGATTAGGAATTGCTACCTTTGAATGCCTGTCTCGGAGATCTGATTTATAAACCTAATGAAGCTATATGATTACTCAGTAAGCAATACGTCAAGTTGTTTCTGTACTAGAGCACCATTTTACACTAAGCGACAGTGTGTTGGAAAGCACAATAAAAACAGGAAGAAGAAGAAACAATCCAATCCTTTTAACGTTATTATGTATACTGTCAAGGAACAACAATGAAGTGCTAGATATGATAGAGCTAAAACTAAAAACAAAAAAGCTAGAACAGTGTAAGAACAGACGCTCCCAAAGGAGAAATGTGTAGAAAACGAGAGAGAGGGCCGCAAACAAGTACGAGCCCGAGGGAAAAAAAAAACAATATGGAGGCTATGGAGGCAGTCCATTCGTAAAAAATAATTACCGACGCAAAACGCCGATAATGAACTCTACAATGCATCTACATAAGCAAAATGCTCATGGTACGTTTTGTGAGCTCCAGTCATGGGACAGCCTCCGCTGCATCATGGCAGTGAAGAAAAGGCGGAACGCTGTCGTCGTACTCGTAACGTGAAGCTATCGGCAGACAAAATAGTTCGCCACGAGCCTGATTCCTTCCTAGGAGAGAAACGGCGAACAGTCAGCGCTCGTGTAACCGCCTCAAGTACGCAATTTGAAAGAGAAAAGGAAACAAGCTGGCCTATCCACGCTTGCCCCAGCGGTATGTCAGAGTGAGGCGAGTAACGTGAAATTGGCCCCGCGGAGCGTTCTTGAACAAAGAAAAGCAAGGCAGCGGTCGTGTCTTCAGACACAGCCAGATGGCGAGCGAGACCACGCGGAGCACGGTTCGCTCACAATGTCCGCGAGCGCGAACATTCAAGGGCGGATACAGGAAGGCGATCGAGGACGTAATAAAAGCTCGCTGAAAGTGAAAAGAGGACACGGAAGGCTGGCATAGCGCCGGTATACCAGCAGCGGCAAAGGCAGCCTGAAAGAGTAAACAAGAGACCGCTGGGAAGCAGCAGGAAGAAAGCAAGCAAACGAACAAAGAAAAAAAAGAAGCATCTGCGGGAAGCAGATCGGGTTGTATGAAAGCGCGCGTTACACGGCCGAGACTGAGCGGCAGCGTTCGGCGGTTCTGGCGGAGAAGATTAGATGTTGGGTCGCCGGCATGATTACTTTTCTGCTACTCGCGTTGCTGCTCTCTAATGAAACCCAGAGCAGCAACCTGTGCTCTTTCACTCTCGGCTGCACCATCCCGAATACCTCATACAAACATTCGATGGACAAATGAGAAGCGCATAAAGACTGTGGCCGGCAACAGCGTCCCGGCTTTTGTAGGAGCACAGCATCCTTTTGACGGCTTGTTTCCCTTGTCTGGACCGCAGGGCACGAGGCAAAAGCGTTTCCTCCTTTCTCATTATTTACGAGTACTTAAGCTTACTCAGTCGGAACGTATTCGACGTGTTCTGTAAATTCAGCGAGGTGCCGTCTGCCAGCCCATGCAAAGCCACCTCGCGCTTTTTCTGTTTACCTGTTGAACTGAAGCGCTCGGGGAAACTGACCGACGTGACTGATAGTTCCACGCGGTGTTGGATGTGCACCACTTTTTTTTTTTGAGTACCCAAGAGCCACGACACGATACTGCAATTGGAATAGTGACGGCTTACTTATTGTAGTTTAGTCGTCGGCTATATGAGACTTGAAAATAGTACTTAGATCATGGCGCACGAGGCAGCGAGAGGTAAGTGTTTTTATCTTCTTATATGCCTATTTTCAAGTACCAAGCAAGACGTCTGGTTTTATAACGATGGCAATTATTTGGACACTGAGACCGATTTTCGCAGCCGCCGTGATGTTCTCCACCTCCGAAAACGTTTTATCGCGCCCAGCGCGCCATCTGCTGCGAGGGTGAGGGAAAGTGTGCGAGGGTTAACCGAGAAGGATGGTGCCTCGATGCCCGCAGTCCTCCCACGTGCCCTACTGGCACGTGATCAAGCAGTAGATGGGGCATGTGAGCGGTCATGTGATAAACTTCAATTAAACTTGGTGCTGGGCTAGTTGGTGATGCATTCTTTAAAGCTGATGGTAGACTGACAACTGGTTTATTTTTCGAAGAAGTTCTATATTCAAAAGAATCACAACACATGCGCACAACCGAACTGCACCAGCCTTCTTTATCGCAATATCGAAAACATGCACGCGAAGTGAAATGATAAAACACCCGAGCAGCAAGAAGTGAACACATGACCAATTGAAGAAAAGTCATACCGTGACGGTTTTTCAAATTTCCCCAGAAGTGTGCGCTCAGCCGAGTACAAATATATTGAAGCATCGCTGATGCACAGACCCGCCTTTTTTATTGTATGTGGAAAGCTTCCAGCAAAACTCTAGCTTTAGCACTTGCACTTCTGCCGTTTCCTCATCGTTTTCTCGTCGCACTTGCACTTCTGCCATTTTCATAGCGCTTCCTCGTCGTCGTGTCGTCTTTTCATCGTGTGTCCGTCCCTTTTAGCTCTACCATCATTTTTAAAGCATGTGATAAAGCGCACTAAAAGGGGAAGGTGAGCCAACAGCTCGGGTCCGGCCGTAACCGCGCACAGCTGTCCATGCGGCTGAGCGCCAGAGGCTCGCGCGCCCCATCTTGGGGGTAATCTGCAGCCGAGGCAAGGCTTACTGGCGAGCCGAGAAGGCTTCGTGCACCCTATGCGCTTGACGTCGCGTAACCTCTAGCTTCCAAGATGCTGTGAAGCGAGCACCAAGACTTCCCTCCCAGCTGCGAGCGCTCCTCATCATGCCAGCGCTGGGAATGCAAATGTTCGCGGTCATCGAGTGAGATCGGTGCATGTTTACACGTGCGCGCGTGACACCAAACTTATTAATTTATTTAGTAAGCGAATGTTTACTGCCCTGTATGCGACTGATGAAACTACGAACCTTGCTTCCAGCAGTTGTCTAACACGTTGCTATCGGTATCAATGCTGCGCCTTTCAGGCGAAAGTGACATATATTTTTTACAGAATAATAAAATCTACAGAATTTATGTATCTACACTATTCTTGGACCGCAGTGGTGTCCTACCAGACGATTCAAAATTTTATTGACAAGGTTGGATTGTCGTATTTCACCACCTAATTTTTACTTGCACAGATATGATCTCATAGTATCTCCTTTTTTGCTAGATCTTCTATAAGCTGAAATCAAGCGACCGCTTTTTTTCTATTCTGCCGACAATTTTCCACTCAACGAAAACGACTTTTCAAGATTCAGCTTCGTGATCTTGGACTGAACATTTGTAGAACTGGGACCTTATAACGTGAAACTATTCCGATATGTTTTTATTCCAATCTCCTGACGTCACATTTGCGTAACCGCCGACGCAAGCATCGAGCGGTGACCCGCAGGGTTGTCTGAACAGAGAAATCAAACGCTCTCCTTGTTTATAGGAGGTCACTTTTGTTTGCTTTAAAAACGAATAACATTGCCTAAACTGAGCGGCTCGTCTTATTTCATAGGCTGACAACTGACGAGGAGCACGCTCAATGGATTCGATGGGGCCGAGCCAGCGCACTGAAAATCGATAACCGGGTGAATAGAGTGGTGCCGGCGTCCGCGGTTGGTCCGCTTTCCCTTACATAGGTTGCAGTGGCTGGTCGAAAATCACTATGGCATGCAACGGAAGGTTAAGAATCCCACTAAAATGGATACTCAGCAAATATTTGGCAGAACAAGGCCGTAAACGCGCCAAAAGTGCTCGAAAGCGTTACACGGCCACGCGAAAAGCTTTATTGTTTGGAAATAAACCGATGCTCTCCGGCAAGTGTGAGTGGCCATTGCCTGAGCGATCGGCGGCCGCCATCTTTTATTCCTTTCGGAATGGGGTAGGCTGTGGCTATTCAGAAGAAAATTCAGTTTTGTTCGGCATTTTAATGCATCATTAACGCGTAAACGTCACTTTGACGTAGTGAGTTTTCGCGGTTTTGTGACGTCGCGTGACAGGCTGGTGAAGTGAGTGTCGCCCGAAAACTTTTGACCAGTAGCCGTGGGCTAATGGCGAAAAGGCGTCGAATCAGAAATAACTATTTTTCTTTTGTTCTTTCCAATCATGCATTATCAGTGCGTACACGTTGTGTCAAATAGGAAGCTAGCGTGGTTTTCGAGAATCCGCGTGACAGACAAGCGAAGGGGGGAGGGGCAAATAAGTATTTGACCAATCGCCGAGGGCTGATTGCAGAATTGGAATAGAAAACTTTGGAATAGCTTTACGTTATAGCGCTCCTGTTGTACAGTCCCCCTTGGGGCATCATTGCTACAGGACACAGCCACGGAAACGTTTGCCGAGCCGTATGTGGTTAACTGAGCGAAACCAAAAGATTAACCTGTTAGTGTTTCTCGATGTTCCACATATTGTTTCTCCTTAATTAAAATATAAAACCAAAATAATATAAAATTACAGTAATCATATTTTGAACAAAAATCTTAGTTACGTCTATAATTATCAAATTTTTTTTAGTTCTTTTTGTTCATGCAAGACTGGCAATATTCTGTCACACATGGCTTTATTTGATTTATTATGAGTTTATTTTATAGTTTCAGCTATGCTTTTGTTTTAATAATACGACCTTGTTCTTAGACTATGCACCATAGTTAGTTCGTGCCATTGTTAAAAGAAGCATCATTATCACTACCAAGTTACCTTAAGGAATCCAAGCCCTCTGACGGCGGGTTCGCACTTTCTTTGAGCTTGTCGGAGTTAGTGAGGCAGAAAGTGAAGTTGTACCCACCTCAGAGACCACAATTGAGGGACAGAATTGTGGCCATACCCTTACCTATGTCATCACATTGACACAAGTGAAAGCTGCATCTGGCGGCGAAGCAGAAATACTGCGAATTTTTTATCGTAGAAGTTCCGTTAAACTTTTCTGTTTTTTAAACCATTATTGACGTCACTCGAAAGGGCTACTGCGACAGCCCATGAACTGCTATAGTAAGCATTCAGCCATTAGACAAAGCAACAATAAGGCTATTTAGATTTGGAAAGTGTATTAACTGAGGAAGGCAACCATTTTCCGTTCTTATCTTTTTTTCCTGTGTAAAAGCAACAATTCGCTGTTTTGAATAATTTGCGCAATATGTTTCGGTCACGATCTCCGGTTTTCCTTGCTCCATTATAAAGCATATTTTAGGACTATGAGTGCAGCCATGTATTCGAAAAATAAATGACGCCAGTGTTTAATCAGGTATTGCAAAAGTGAAGGCAGATATTCGTAAGATTCATATTTCTACTTAATAGCGCCCATGGCTTGAAACGAACTGAAATGTTGCAGAGGAGACGTGACCGGCTTTAAAAAGATGCCTTTCTATCTAGTTAAAGCATGAATGCATGCCCCTTGTCCAGGTACTGCTCATGTAGCCTAAAGAATGGTGGCGCTTGCTTCTCTAGACCATTTCGAAATTAAAGATAGAAATAAAACATAAAACATTTCTTTAAATACATAATTTTAGTTAGATCTTCATATCAAGTTGTTCTAACAGAAGCTGCTGCGAGAATGCATGTTATGTTCTGAAGCTCCCTTTTTAAGCGTAAAAATACGACACCAGCCCAAGCAATTGGTTGGGACTGTTCTATGCGTAGCTAAACTGTAGACCTTCAAGTTACTCTGCTTCCTCTATCCCAGCTCTATAGCATCACGAATTGTGTTTTTCATATTGATGAAAAGAGGCCGAGTTGGCTTGCTTCACCCATAAAGCGGTGCTTAAAAACGACTTAGGTTTCATAATTAAAAGTGGCCTCAAATTACGCGTTCTAATTAGCGTCGCTAGCGATGGCTTAAAGAAGGCCGTGGAAAAAATGTAGACAGGTCTGCTTTCGCTTTGGTGTCGATTGGTCGTCCACGACGATAGAATAACAGCGGGACATAGAGTTTGGTCGTTCCTCCCAAAGCCCAAGGCCAGCAGAAAACATCAGGTGGGAAAAAAATATTCAACCACCAAGATGAAAACGCAATAAATGTAGCCTTCTAGATCAATGATTAGGTTCCTAAAAGCATTTTTTTTATATTAGCTAGTGTACACAACATTCAACTGAATCAAAATTCCGGTTCACCTAATTTTACCCCAAAAGAGATGCGCACAGAAAGTTGACCTTAAAGCTGAATATTGAAAAGGACATGTCGCTATCCGTTCAAGAATCTGTGTGTAAAGGCGTATCTGTGTGTAAAGGCGTATTTGTTCCTTTTGTTTACCGTTATTTCTTGTGTTTATGCATGTGATTGTGCAATTCCTTTGCACCATGACGGTTAGATTGGTGTATGATTATATTATCTCATGGTCATTTCGTTCACACGCATTGCTGCGTTTCTGTTTCATTACTCTCGATTAAAATTCTTCTATTAGACACTGTATATAATTTAGTAACTTTTTTTTCTGGTATGCTATACTCGAGTTCGCTGCTTATAATGTATTATGTACCGTGTATGGTCTTGCTGCCTGCCCGGCTCTGCCGCTCAAGGCTTCAAAGGCTTTGGCAGGCCTGTATTAATGCACTGATTTCATTGTTGGAAATAAAGGTATTATTATTATTATTATTAATGGAAACGATGCGAGAAACCAAGGCAACGCTTTTCCTGCTACACGTGCGGCTCTCACAATGCGCTAATGGTTGATGAAATTGCATGCTAATAGCACGAAAGAGAACATAGGGTGAAGTAGGCGGAGGAGCATGGGAAGAGGGGGAAAGACAAGGGCGTTAGCCAGAGCGTGGACCTACTGGCTACCAACTCCTCCGTTACTCATGGCCTCTTCTTACTAGTTGGCAACGAAGCCAGAGCGTGTGTCAATAAAAACCTTTCAACTTTCGTAAACAATGGCTTTTGGTTCTTGCAGAATAGCTGATAGCGTATGATATTGTAGCAGACGACATCACGCCTGTCAGACAAAGTCGAACGAAAGGGCATCGCCTACGGAAACCAGATTCGGCCGGTGCATCACCGAACGCTCGTCGCTGGTACCCTGCTGAACTCTATCTTTCGCTGGCCAATCCTCGACCATCTCCGTAAAACATAAGCTTTGTAAAGGACTCCATCTGGTCCTTCTGGTCGTGCGCCTGCTCGGTAGAAACATTTCCTCAGTAGCAGGAACAGTTACACATGCTTTCGTCATCCGCTCTGCAGAGTCGCTGCGACGAAGTCTACAGCGAGACCCAAGCTATATTCTCGGAGATCGTGGCATTATCCACCAGCCGCTCACATCATGTCACCGTTCACATCACATCATGCCACCGTGATGTCGACACATCATGCCACCGTTCACGCGGGCCCTCGCCACGTTCTATGCAAGGCTTATGCTGGTTCACCGTACCTTAGGTGAGGCAGCCCGCAAGTGTGCGCCACCTTCTTCATTTATGAAAAATGACCCGGCCCACCGCTAGAAGAGGCGAGTGCTATCGCGAGGACAAAGCGCTTCTTTCACATGTATTAGACTTGAAATCTCCATTTCCTTGTCCACATTGAAGCAGAGGTCAGTGTATTTCCGCCCAAGCTATGTTCCCTGCTCATTACACAATACGCCGGTGATGCTACGTAGAACAGGCAATCGTCGGCAGTTTTTTCTCTCTTCTTAACGCGCTTGCAAACACACTGCAGGCGCTCAGTAGCACACAACATCCCCTATATACCAGCTTCTTTACGTATACCTTTTCGAGTTCTGGCGAAATGCGATGCAAATACGGTACAATTCTTACCTTGTAATGCAATGAGCATTTTTAGGTTCGCACTTTCCAGTGTCTACTTTTCCGTCTGTCTTGGTCTCCATCTGTTTCCCCGATACCTTGGGTCTAATAGGTTTAGCATTTGGGCGCTCTGCAGAGGGAATCCGCTTTGAAACAGACCGTTCGACCAACTTGGGTCACTGGACACTTGACTTGAAGCGCAAAAAATCACGGGGACAGAGCAGAGTGGGCAGTCCAGCAGGCCCGAGAGGCGGCGACGAGGCAAGGCCTCGAAGTACCCTCATGGGAGACCTGAGCCCGGGTCGTTAATCCTTGCGGGATTTAAAATGAAGTTGCTTCCGTACATCCACGGGGACAAAGGAAAGGAAGACCAGTTAGCTTGAAGTTAGCGCTCGTGCTGCCTGGTCCAAAGGAAGACCAGTTAGTTTGAAGTTAGCGCTCTTTTCGTTATTGCGCTTCAAGTCAAGTATCCAGCGCCCCAAGTTGGTCAAATGGTCTGTTTCAAAGCCAGTACCCTCAGCAGAGCGTCCAAGTGCCAAACATATTAGAAGTTATATCGGAGAAACGGTTAGAGACCCAGACAAACAGAAAGATAGACACCGGAGAGCGCGGGAAGTATCCTAAGGATGCTCATTGCATTACAAGGTAAGAATTGTACCGTATTTGCATCGAATTTGCCAAACTTCGAAAACGAAAGGAGGACCATACACCACGAGCGCTAACTTCAAACTAACTGGTCTTTCTTTCCTCTGTCCCCATGTTTTTTTTTTTTTTGCTTCAAGTCAAATGTGCAGTCTCACAAACTCGCCCAAATTTCAGCTCTTGGGCCACTGGGCATGTGTCAAGGATGTGCACCGCTCTTCATTTAGCATTTCTCCGGCGGTGGGCGGAATCGAATCCACGTTATATACATTCAACAATCTTGTCTGAATATGTATGTACACATGCGCCACGCGTGGGCATCGCGATAACGGCGCTAGATGGCGCAGCGTGTCCAGTGAGAAATGCGGGAGACTTCCAGCTGAATAGGTGCCTTGCACATGACCCGCCTCTGAGGTGTGTCCGTGTTTGTCTACGATGTGCCGCTGCGTTGCTTCTGTGTTCATCGCACTAACGTCGACATTTATTGTAAGAAGGGTGTCGGCTGTCATTTTTTTTTTATTTGAACGATTTAAAAAATGCCGTGTTAATTTTGTTTTTAGAATTTACCGCTTTTTAGAAAGCTTTGTGAAAAATTGCAGGGCCTAAATTCAAGTTCTGCTACTACGAGTCATTGAAATCGAACTTTTTTCCTAAGATCAACAAAATTTATTTCATATGGTCCAGCACTGATCTCATAAATGTGTTTCTTTGTTTTACATGTAGTCTTATTGGGAAATCGGAGATGACTGCCAGCTGTAACTTCCTCTTAATAGTCGGAGTGACACCGTCTCCATGGAACCCCTGAAGCGGATTTTATTCGACAGCTCTCAACCATGTTCCAAACCACACTGACGATCTACCCACTACATATGCCTGCATCTGGATGGTGGATTTGTCAAGCTGCTCCTAAAATCCCTGGTTATAAATCCCTGCTCCTAAAATAAATGTAGCGACCAGTGCCGGCAGTGGTTAGTGGTTTGTGCCAAAACAAAAATGTTTAAATTGCGCGCTTCCAATGCGCTACTTTACATTAAGAGGCCGTGTAACATTAGGCGGAAAATGTGATTTTCGGCGTTTCTTTCAAGGCGTTTTGTTGTTAGCTTTCCCTTTCCTTTTGCGTGAACAAGCGGAGAAGAGCGTGGCAACTGAGAAAATGCAGGTCGCCACGTGCCGATCTATGTACCTTTGCTAATGTGCAAGATGTGCATGGACATTTGCTGATTGGTGCGAACGCAGAACAATTTCGCGAGGGGTGCGTATGGCCTGCTGGCTGCTCCTGGCCCACACCGGAGGGTCACCGTCCAAACACGTAGTTGGTTGGCGAGATGAAAACATTTCGCTACTTTTCGGAGGTCAAGGGGCTGTACCTGCTCCCTGTACAGCCGGCGACTGCAGCGCCACTACGAAATGGAGAGGTAGCACACCGCTGCCACGTATCTGCGCCTTGGAAGATCAGGCTTCGTGCACAAGTACGCCCTCTTTTTACAACATGAATAGGTAACTATACAATACAGAAATAGAAGTTTCAGTGAAGAGAGAAAAGATAATGGAGAGATAATGGAGACTGCTATGCACGTGTATAATGCTGATTAGCTCAATAAGGCTAGGTCGTGTCGCCACTTCGTTTCGAAGGAGATACTAATGAAAATCATCATCTTCACCGCCACGTACTTGGAGCGGGCTGCCATATACGCACCCAGTCGTTCCTTCCACAACGACGGCTGGAAAAGGGCAAGCTTACAATTGCTCTAAAGCTAATTTGCCTTAAATTATTCTCGCGCTAGATCGTTACTGTATTCTCTTAGAGTCTTACAGAATAGTACTCGGTGGCAGATCTCTGGTCCATTTTCAAGAATAAGGTCCTTGAACTAAAAGAGTGTTTGAACTAAAGAAAGTGCTTTGTTCCCTGCTGGACGCTGACTAGTAGAAGTAAATGCAAATCATGGTTCACAAGACTTACTGGGACTTACTCAGAAGAACCAAATAAATTACCGTTCTCATAAATGGTCTCATACAAAAATAAATTGTAGAAAACTTGAGTCAATAACAAATGATGTAAATGGTGCTACAGAGCACGCAAAATCCGCCTGTATACCTAAGATCCTTGGCGTCCAAAAATAAGAAGTACTAAAGAATTCTGAAAATCCATAAAAAGAAATAGTAAATATAATTTCTATTCCTGCTGTAACATTCTGTGACATCATTGTTATACGATGCCAAAAAGAAAGCCAAGTGTTTCAAATGTTAGTTCTCTTCGGTATTTTCTCTGCCCATTAGTCCTGAGGAAGGCGAAAGAAAAAAGACTCAAGAAAGCGGGAAGGCAAAGATGTTAGCCAGAAGTGAAAATCCGGTTTGCGACCCTACGCTTGGGAGAGAGGGAAGAGGGTGGTAAAGTGACAAAAAAGGAAGAGATTAGAGAAGGAAAGCGAGCACAGGTACACAATCACAGTCGCTCCCTGTCACTCCGTACGACCACCTCACGGAACTGTAGCACTTGTAGCACTGTAAACATCAGTTCAGGTTACAGCCGCTTGTTCAATGCTGTTGTGTTTAAATACTGCAACAAAGCCCTCGTCGCCCTCAGCTGCGATGACTTGTGATGTCGGCATTCTAAAATGGTTTCCGCTGTTAATGGTCTTTGGTCCAAGCGCGCTATTGCGACTGTGAGCGATCGTCTCTGTAAATTCTAGCGAGGACAGTCACAGAGAAGGTGTGGAAGAATCTCCTCTCTACCATAGTCATCAGGCAAGGCCTCGTCGAGCCATCCGATTCGGAAAGCGAAAGACTTCGTAAAGGCCAGGACGAAGTGATTCTCGTAGAGACCACTGTTCCTTCGCGCTGCAGTATTTTCGGCTTTTTCCCGTGTTTTGCTGGGAAACGCCGCTCCCATCGCCACGGCAATGGAAGTGGAGTCGGCAGAATGGCGACGCGACGTGACTGCTTCGGCAGGAACCGGCCCGATGAAGAGAAATTGCCCTCCTATATAGTGAAGCTGACAGCGAGGACACTGTGTTGTACTCCTGCTCAAGCGATGACGCGTCAGATGACGAAGGCTTCGAAAAAGTGGTACACCGGAGGGCCAAGAGAAGAAACATCAGCGGACGGTCTTCGTCAAGTAGGTCTACCGTCATGCCACAGCGAAGGCCATCGGTGCACACATTTCTTCTTGTGCCGGAAACGCCTGCCGACAACCTCAACCGCCTAAATCGACAAGCGATTTCCGTTTCTCTGAAGATTCTTGTCTCAGGAGAAATGAAAGATATCAGAATTAATACTCGAAAGAACGTCCTGGCTATTGACGTCCCCAACCAAAGCGCAATCAATGCCTTGATGGCAGTAAAGCTCCTGGGCAACATCAATGTCCACTACCTCATTCCGCAGGACAACGAAACCACAACTGGTGTTGTTTATGATATTGAAACATCGATTAGCGGCAGCGACCTGCCAATTTTAATCAATCCTGCCACAGAGGGTGCTGCCTTACTACAAGCTCGGCGCCTTGGCAAGTCGACCTGTGTAAGGCTTGTGTTTAAAGGTGACTGCCTCCCATCACATGTAAAGGTCGTCCACTTTCGTCATGTGGTACGACCTTTCGTACCCAAACCACTTCAGTGCAGAAGGTGTCAAAGAATTGGACATGTGAGTGCTGTCTGCCGAAATACAACGATATGCCCACGATTTTCCGAACAACACGACGCTGGCACTTGCCGTGAAGCAGAGCTCACGTGCCCAAATTGGCAAGGCTCGCACGCTGCATCCTCAAAAGACTGTCCACGCCTAAAGAAAAGGCAGAAAATCTTGAGGAAAATGGCCAGAGACGGATCATCACACAGAGATGCTTCTGCGGTGATAAGGCGACATCGCTCCCGGAAACGAAAGTCTACGAAATCCTCTTCCAGTTCAAGGGAAATGTCTCGTCCGGCAACGCCGTCTCCTGTTCCATCTGTCTCCAGTAAGAGCACGAATGTCAATGAAAAAAGCGACCATGCTATTCATGCTTCATCAAGTGAGGTGTGGCCAGCAGTGCCGAAGACATGCCACACGCCAGAGCCACAGCCCATGACTCGCCACTAAAAGTGAAATGTCACTTTAGTTGACCAAATGCGAGACAAGGATTCACAAGTGACTGCTATACTCAAATCACTCACGAACGTCCTGCGTCTACTACTGACAAACATGGACACTCCCGCTGCTCGTAGCGCAGTGCAAGTACTGGACGCGTTGACTCCAGTACTTGAAAGCATTTCATAGCACCATGGCCCGCCCCTCGCTGCCCTTCCACAAGGAAGTCAAGAAATCATCTCTATTGCAGTGGAATGCCCGTGGTCTCAAATCGAGAATTTAGAATTTCGGAAACCGTTTTCCCATCCTCGTAATTTGCGAACCGAACGCGCAGAATGTTATACGCATTTCTGGCTATGAGGCATTCATGTCCTCTACCTGCGATGATGTGAGCAAGGTAACTGTATATATTAGATGTGATCTGGCTTACGTGTTGCACCGAGTCCCACATCACGACGTCAACCAGTACGTTTGTTTAATTGTGAAAACGAATAAACTTACGTTCACACTCGTCGCTGTTTACACTGTTCCTTCAAGTGGATTCGACTCTAAACGACTGCACAACGTGCTATCAGCGACACCCGGCCCTACGATTCTCACCGGAGATTTTAATGCTCACCATCTGCTTTGGGGGAATTGGAAGATGGACTTCAGGGGAAGGAGACTAGTATCCTTTGCCACACAGCACGAACTTTATTGCCTCAACGATGGTAGTCCGACATATTTTCGCGGGCTTACATACAGCAGCTGCCTAGACTTGACCCTGGTTTCTCGGCGTCTTGAAAGAAACGTGCAATGGTTTCAAGATATCGAATCACATGGAAGCGACCATATTCTGACGTACCTGAAGATCAAGAGACTATATAAATGCTCCTCCAAGATCCTCCTGCGAATTGACTGGCCGACGTTTCGGTCGCACATAGAGGAAGTATGTCAGCAAGGGAACCATTCACGTCTGGAACACGAAATTCAAAAAGCCATGCAAGAGGCTACGCGTGATTTTCAGTCTTTCCCGGCATATGAAAAATTTGAAGCCGAACTGCAGCGTCTACCAGCGATTCACCGGCGGGCTGAAAGAAGATACTGGTAAAGTAAATCCATCCGTGTACAGGGAACGTCATCCTCCATCTTGGACCTTAGATTTGTGAGTAACAGTCTACCTTTAAATGAGTCGCGAGTAGACATACTTGATGGACTATCCGACCACAAAATGGTCTTATGCTCATTGCCACTCACTAGCCCACCCACAATACGTGGCCAATTGAAGCAAATACCCGCCTTCAACAAAGCCAATGATGACGCTATAATGACGTACCTTGCACACGAGTACCCTGAATTTCATGATTTTTGTACCGATGAACGTTATAGTATCGATGCGGTTTGGTTAAAATTCAGGTTTCATGTCATGCACTGTATGCGTAATTTCGTCCCAACTGTCTACAAATCAACTCGCAAACGCAATCCGTGGATCACGCGTGAAATAATTCATACTAAACGTAAAATCAAGAGGTTACGAAAAACTAGCAAGCAACGGAATGTTGCAGGCTACCATTCTCAAGTAAATTCCCTTACTAGATTACTTAAGGAACAAGTACGTAATGCTAAACAGAAATTCTGTGGCTCTACATTGCACGAGTTTATTAAGAACGCGCCACACAAATTCTGGCAGTATATGAATGCAAAGCGGACTAATCCAACTTCACCAGATGCGCTATATCAGGCTAGAGCTCATGATTTTAACGACTATTTTTGTTCTGTTTTTACAACTGATAATGGTACTGCGAAAATGAATCCTTCCTTTTACAATTGGGATAATCGATTGCTAGGCACGCCTACTTTATCGGAGGCAGGTATTCTTTCACTCCTATTAGGCATCAATGAAAAGAAAAGTAGCGGTCCAGACGCCATTCCCTACAGCTTTCTGAAACGGTACGCGGAGCCAGTCAGCAGATATCTTTATCTCATATATTCCAAATCTTTGAAAGACTGTTGCCTTCCGGGTGAATGGAAAATCGCAAAAATTACTCCCGTACTCAAATCGGGTAATGCAGCGTCTCCTTCTAATTACCGGCCTATTTCTATCACTTGCACTTGCAGCAAAATTCTAGAGCACATTGTCTTAAAATATCTCATAAGTTTTATTGAGTCGAACAATATCCGCCACATGATTCAGCATGGCTTTAGATCTGGATTATCCACTGTTACACAGCTTGTCGAAACACTGCATGACCTGGCCCTCGGCATTAACGAGCACATTCAAACTGACGTCTTTTTTCTCGACTTCTCGAAGGCGTTTGACCGCGTCTCGCACACTAAACTACTCCTTAAACTTAATTACATATTAGGTGATGGCCCAATTTACCAATGGATTACTAATCACTTAACTGGCCGCTACCAATTTGTACAGTATGGCTCTCACTCCTCCGACCTTGCTCCAGTGTTACCAGGCATTCCCCAGGGATCTGTATTAGCTCCAGTTTTGTTTTTAATATTTATAAATGACATAACTAACTATGCTGACGTGAAACTCAGGCTCTCTGATGATGACTGCATGCTCTATAATGAAGTACGACACCGCGATGACCAGGTGAAATTAAATATTGCCTTGAATAAAATAGCTCAATGGTGCATAGACTGGCAAATGACAATAAACATTGATAAAACCGCATTCATGTCCATTACAAATAAAGCGTCTAAGCTTGATTTTCCATATCACTTTAACGATGTGCCACTTCGAAGTGTAAACCAGTATAAATATCTAGGCCTCATAATATCGTCTAATCTCAGCTGGACAGAGTACGTGCGTCAAGTGTCAAATAAAGCATTAAATAAACTGTTCTTCATTAAACGGGCCCTGTCATATTCTACACATGAAACAAAGCTTCTTGCATACGTCACTTTTGTCCGCCCAGTCTTGGAATGTGCCAGTATTGTCTGGTTCCCTCACACTGCGAACGATATCTCCATTTTGGAAAGGGTGCAGCAGGAAAGCGGTGCGTTTTATCTTTAACAGATACGGACGCCGTGATTCACCTACTACTCTGTTACAGCGTGCTGGTCTAGCTACCCTTGAAAGTCGCGCAAAGCTTTTTCGGCTCAAATTTGTATACCAACTATTGCATAGATCATTCCGTGTAAACCCCGACTCTTACTTTAAATTTCGTGATACCACACCGACCAGAAGACGGCACGCATGGGAACTTGTAGAATATCCGTTTATTAATAATACGTTTCGTTATTCTTTCTTCCCACGCTCAATTCGTGAATGGAATGCACTGGATGCAGTCACAAAACAGCAGCCAACACTAGCAAAGTTTATGGATTTAATTGAGCATGCTGCATGAGCCTGAAAGTTGTTAATATAAGTAACTAAATTGCTTTCGTCATGCAATCCATCCCGATTCAGTTTGTGCTAGGAAAGCACTTGCCTACACTTTTTGTTCTGTGCATTCTGTATTTTAATGATGCCTTCTACCCTGCTTTTTTTTATTTTCCTGCTGGTTGATGTACATTGGTTTCGTTGTGTGTATTATTATGTATGAATGTACTACTGCTATTCTTGAATAGTCTCCAATCATTATGTACTCATTTATTGAATGTTTTAGTAGTGTTAATTGATGTGACTTGTTGCTCACCCCTGTAAAAATCTCCATGGGGGATTGACAGTATTCTATAAATAAATAAAAAATAAAATAAATAAAATGATCTCAGAGAGGCAATGCGGATGCAAATGAAGATGCAACGCCAAATTGATGCACTACAATCTGAAAGATGAAAACGTTTCTGTGAGTCGTTGGATCCACGTCAGCGATTATCTAAGATATGGAGAACCATGCGTGGATTTCGCGTAATACCGCAACGGCGTATTCCGCAAGAGCGCAGCGAAATTGACGTTACTGAAAAATTTTGTGCAAGACTTGCCAGCTTGCAGCTCCAACGCCCACATACGTCTTGTGCCACTCATGTGCCACGGTACTCCCGCATGGATGTAATGTTTTCGGTGGAGGAGCTTGAAGCGGCACTGACGACTTGCAGGTGCTCTTCGTCACCTGAACCGGACGGCGTTACCTATGCGGCGCTCACCAATATTGGAAAGAAAGCACGACTCATGCTGCTAAACCATTACAACGAGTCTTGGCGCAACGGTTTGGTTCCACGTGAATGGAAATGCAGCCGCTTGGTTCCACTTCTCAAACCTGGTAAATCACCGTTACAGTTGTCATCGTACCGCCCCATCGCTATGGCCAGTTGCATAGGGAAAATAATGGAAAGAATGATTTTGACGCGCCTGCAACGGTACCTGAAAAATTACAACGTATACTCAGATGCTGTGGCTGGCTTCCGGAATGGCGCTCATCCATAGGTAATGTCGTCGATTTGGCCATGTTTGTTCAACATCAAAAACGTCTGAAACGACTCACTGCGGCATTATTCCTTGACATAAAAGGCGCCTATGATGATATAGCACATTACGCCATTATATAGGCTCTGATTGAAGCCCGAATCACTAGCCGCACTTTTCAGTGGCTCTGTAGTTATTTGACCGACAGTAATTTCTTCGTGATGACCAAGGATGGCGCCACGACTCGACAACACCAAACGTTCCGTGAAGTATCGCAAGGCGGAGTGTTGAGCCCGACACTATTCAACCTAGTGTTCATCGGCCTAGTCAGATGCTTGTCCAGCACAGTTCTAGTATCAATCTATGCAGACGACATCTGCATTTGGGCGTCTGCTGTAACACTACTGCAGGTACGAGTGCGGCTACAAAAGGCAGCTACGTTAACATCTCTGCACTTGCGAGGACAGAACTTAGATCTGACGTCAGAGAAATGCTGCCTTGTTACATTCACTCGGAAGGCAATGAGGCGTTACTCTGTAAGTTTCAATGGGCAAGCAGTTGCAAATGCACAGAAACACCGCTTCTTAGGGGTAATTATCGACCGCGACATATCATGGAGCCCACACGTTTCATACCCAAAGAAGAGGTTAATGACAATACTACATATCCTCCAATTTCTCGGCGGAAAATCATGGGGCACATCGGTGTGGTCAGTGCTGCAGCTTTATAACGCCTTGTTCCTCGGTTTCGCAATATACAGCCTCCCTGTGCTTGGTAACGCCTGCAAAACAAACCTGCGTGTACTCCAGGGACTACAAGCTCAAGTCATAAAGACGTGTCTCGGTCTTCCGAGGTGTGCGTCTACAGCGGCAACGATTGTCATAGCTCGAGATCACCCACTATCAACGTACTTGGCCACCGACGCTGTCAGGGCGCATATTCGGCAAGTTGCACGAGTACCTTCTCACCATCTTGCCGCTCTACCCGCAGAAAGGCCGCACGCAGCTTTCAGTCGTATAATTGTTGCCAATGGTACCTCATTGCCATCGAACTACATGCCTGCAACAAGATTATCCTCACCTTTATGGTGCCTGCGCAGACCTTAAATACGCCTCACCATCCCAAGAATCACGAAGAAAGCTAACCTGCCGTCGTTTGCCCTGAAGCAGGCCACATTATAACTTTTACATGAGGTGCACAGTGGCCGCGTACACGTTTACATCGATGGCTCATGTCACATCTGCAAGTTCAGCTGCCGCTGTGATGATACCAAATGATTGTATATAAACAATTCTGATTTCTACGGCGAGCGTGCTAGGCCTCTCTCGGCCGCGTAATCGACTATGATGTCGGTGGTGGCCTGGAGCAGGCTTTCGACGGCTGAATCACTTCCCCGGTTGACCCAGAGGGTCATATCGTCCCCATATATACTAAATTTTAATCCCTCAAGCTTTGCCAATATTTTCGAAGAACAACCTCTCGGTAAGTCGTTAATGTATATTAAGAGTAGTGGCCCCAGGACATTACTTTGCGGCACACCGGAGATAACGTGTGATAAATTAAAATTAATCTTGCCAGCATACGTTGTAGAGATCTAACAGTTATTTCCGAGTGCATTCACTCAGGTTTGAACGTCCGAGCAACGGCATGGCCTAGCGATGACCTTCCACCGAATTCTCGTGACATCCTCCTTCAGCAAAGGCAGGAGCGGAGACGTTTTGGACATCCTCACTCAGATTTAAACAGCCAACAGGAGAGGGACTGGCGTCGTATTCAGATGAATACATACCCCAACTTGCACCGCCTACACAGAATACACCCCACGAGGTTCACTGACGAGTGCCCGTGGTGCACAGACACACCCACACTAAAACACATCACATGGGAGTGTCCCAGGAGGCCTCCGTACATAGACAGTCCCATATTACACGAACATCCACTGATGAGGAATAGGCAGTGGGAGGCATGGCTTGCGGACGAGGGTCGGGAGAGCCAGTTGGCTCTTCTGGACCAAGCCCAGCGAGCCGCTCGTGCCAGTGGGGCCCTGGAATAGGGGCTCCAACCATCGTGCCTTGTTTTATTTACATTAATAAAGTTTTACTCTCTCTCACTCAGGTTGCACAAGGCGCAGTATATTCCGTCTGGCCCCAGGGATGAAGAATGCCTACACAGAGCAAGAGCCACCTCAAGTTCCTCCATCATGAAAGGAAGATCTAGGTGGCAGTCACGCGAAGCCGGCATGTCGTTGGCGCCAGGTGAGCCTTTGCTGGTTACTTGGCCAGCGATCCTTGCACAAAAGCCATGTGCAATCTCAACATCGAGCCGCTCCTGGAAGAGCACCAGTACTTTGAATGAGAAGCGTTGATCACTGAGGGAACGCAGACCACGTACGGTTCGCCAGATGTGGGAAAGCTGCTTCCGGGGTTCTAGAGACTGGCAAAACATTGTCCAACGTCGAGATGCGAATCTATCCATGCGACGCTGGATTTTCTTTTGTATTCGTCTGGTTGTCCTAAGGTCATGGATGGATTTTGTACTATGGTACCACCGCTCCGCACGGTGACGGAGTACGCGAAGCCGCTCCAACTCTAAATCCAAATCCGTATGCTTAGACGAAACCGTGAGCGTGGAGTCACGCATTGCACACTTGATTTCTTCCCCTATAAAATTAAATATGGTGCTCTAAGTGCCAAAACCACGATCTGATTATGAGGTACGCCGTAGTTGGGGACACCGGAAATCTCGACCACCTGGAGTTCTTTAACGCACACCTAAATCTAAGTACACAGGTGTTTTCGCATTTCGCCCCCCATCGAAACGCGGCCATTGTAGCCGAGATTTGATCCCACATTGTTTCTTCTAATCCAGAGGACAAGCCCTCTTGTCAGGCACCTTCTATGGCAGAGGTAAAAGTAGTCCAGTCAGCTAATCGAGTGGCGTTCTGTTAGAAGAACCTGTACATCCCTTTGACGATAAGGTACGTGGGAATGTGATTACTCCCGTGGTCCTCGATCTCCAAAAACCATTTAACGCACCTTGTGAGAGAGCTGGAGGCGAAAGCTAGCTCAAGACAGCTGCCACATTTCCCGGCTCGTAGGAACGATGGGCGGCCGTCATCCAGCAGTGAAAGGCCGTGCACAGCCTTTGTCCTCATGCATTTATCCTTGTGCTTCCCCGTGTCATATGGTGTGCATTAATATCTTCTGTTCTGACTGGTGGAGCAGGTCACACCGTCAAGCTGCTTGTTATTATTTTGGAATCGAAATTGCTTGAAGGCGAGATATAAGCTCCTACAAGTGTAAACACGAGTTTGCCCCATTTTAACTGTAAGGTAAACATATTGGTTGTCATCCTAAGGTGGAATCGCTGGCGAACTTAGGTGAGTTGACGACGAATAAAAACTATGACTTTGCTGCATGCACCAGTTGTGGTGGGCATAAAAGCTTCATATCCAGATAATCTGACTGGTCTTGATACGTTAGGCTAACATATTACAATGCTTGGGAGCATATTAGTATATATATAAAATGTCGAAAGTACGAAAGGCGTGACTTTATTCCTCTTGCGTTCTCCTGGATGATTGACGCTGCCTTGACTTTTCCTCAAAATGATGGGTGATGGTTGGCCATGCCTTTATTCGAGAGATCCAAGCACTAGGCTTAAGGCGTCCAGTACTTTCAGTGTACTTCGGGCAGGCATGGCTCAGAAATTTGACAAAATCACTCGAATGGCATCTATGAGGGGACGGAGTATTGAAATTACTTGACAATCTGCTTTGGGCGTGCGATCAGCAGCAGGAGTAGGCTCTCCCGAGCGGGCTTGACAATCTGTGGTTCTTTGGGAAGTTGCTGGCGTGGACACACAGGCCATTCTTTTGGAGAAAGATTCCTTTCGGCTGACTTTATTGCGCTGTTCAGCCCTTTTGTGGCCTGGCTGGAGAATGTGGGTGTTACAATGGAAGGGCCACTCTCATTTCGTGACACTGCCTTTCTTGAGGACGTTCGGTGACGCCGACGCCGGATCATTTCAGCAGCCTCCCGGTATGACGAATTGTTCCGAACCATTTGCTTGAGAACTGGGAGTTGTTTCTTGATTCAAGGGAAGTCCTTAGACGAAGCAACATGACAACCACTACAGTTGCCGCACTTGAGGACAGTAGCCCGGCAAGTGTCTTCCGCATGAGGTTCAGCGCATTGGGGAACACTAACGAGTTTGGACAGACCCCTTTGACATGTCCAAGCCTATAAAGCACTGATGGCATTGAAGAGGCTTTTGTACGAATAGCCAAACAGGGTATTAGAAGTGACCAACTTTGACGTGCGATGGTATGTAATCTGCTTTGAAAATCAATTTGACACAGCGCGTGATTCCAAGGCGACTATCATGAGCGATGACAACAACCCCACTTGCTGGTTTGACGAGGATAGGTAAGCCCGCATTAGGAATGGCGACATCAGTGTCATATATTATACCCGCTGTGGATGCATCGTCCATCGAGATAGAGGAAGGCACTTTGACGCCTCCTAGCTCTTTGATTTCTTGGCTGATTCCTCGATTTCCAGCGCACTCCCATTGAAAACATCGATTGCGAGGACACTTTTCCGCGTACTTATTCGGATTTCCTTAATTTCATTCTGCACGACCCTTTCCAAGAAAAGATATAGTGCTTGCCTGTTCAACAATCGAGGTTAGTTGAGTATTAATCGGGCACGAATACGATGACAGTAGGCCAGCGTTCAGGTCTTGACTTCAGAGTCAGCGTGCTCGTTTGCGTTGACGCATTCGCCTTGACATTCCTCCTTTTGGTCCTCTTTCTGAGGACAGAGATGAAGCTGTCATCCGATGACTCTTCACGCAACACGGAGTACAGCTCAGTGTACTCGGTGTTGCTGAGCAAGCTAACTCACTTGAGTAAGCTAACTCACTTCCTCGCAAAGGACGGCCGTGATGACTTCTGGTCAGAAGGGTCTCTGGAAGGCTCCGCGTGCATGGCCGCAAGACAGGCAGCCGGGGCACCAGGAAATCCCGAAGATATCGCCAAAAACCAGACAATACAGATATAAATGTTCTGCCAAGAAACTACCATGAACGGACAGAACTACAAAGAATTCCTGTAACAGACATGGATGATATTACAATTACAGCTCGTGGTATAGAAGTGCTGTTCTGCGGCTTAGAGCCTTCAAAGGCGGCTGGGCCTAATGGTCTGCCTAGTGCCCTCCTGAAATTTCGTTCTCATTCCGTGTCGCTCTACCTAAACTAATTTTGTGCCGCAGTCGTCTGACGTCGGAGCAGTGTCCCCTGCGCTGACAAACCGCTGGAATGATCAGCGTTAGTACCAATGGTAGAACCAGCATGCATAATGTGAACCCACTGGCTGTATGAATGTTGACAAAATTTGCTGTTCGTCCATGCAAGTTAGGATCCCACGATATTCTTTTGACGATGCGCAAAAATCTCGGACGTACGTGCTGAAGACAACAATGTGCACTTCAAGTCATGCTCTTATTGGTCTCATGGAAGACGCAGGCGCAAAAAAAAGGTTACGGTTGTAACTCCGAAATTCTCACTGAGTGTACCTGCAGCAGTAGAGTGGCCAGGGGAACTCTTGTCGCTAAAGTGTATCCGGCAGCCCACGCAGGAACGACAAGAACCTGTGCGCTTCAAGCGCAGCCTTATTCCCGTGTCGCACTTCACCGACGTAATCACTATCATATCGCACGTACTCTCTTTTCTGCACGTATGTATGGGCTTGTAGCAACCCATTTCAAAGCTGAGAAATTTTGATCGCCGAGCAGCCATTTCTCATCACCACATTACTTATACCGTTATTCTCGCTTGTTCACTGTCGCTATATACAGCGCGGCTTCCTGCATCCGTAGCTCCTGGCCGCGCTCATGCGCGCACAGCTCAAAATAAAGGCAGCGCCGCCATGGGCAGAGGCTTGACGCGATTCGCAGAGGTCCTATCCGCCTTCTGATAAACATTTTTGTACTTGAACACCTTCGTTACGGCTTTGACAGGCCCATGTTATTCTATTATTATTATTATTATTATTATTATTATTATTATTATTATTATTATTATTATTATTATTATTATTATTTAGGAATTGAACAAAAACACACGCACAGTAACCACCGTGGTGTGACTGACGCTCCACGCGGTTTCAAAGGAATCCAGTCACAGCGTGAAGAAAAAGAAGTGGGAAAGGAGCTGACTGAAACGAAGGACGCTAGTTGGAAAAAAAAAAAGAAAAGCTCGACTTTCAACAACGCCCGAGGGCAAACACGACACGCTTGCGCGCTCAGCAGCCATGAATGCGCTCCACCTGATGCAGGCGCTTAATTCTCTTGCTTTGGGCTCGCAGCGCTGCCGCGTGTGCTCGGGTCCTGAGGTGTGCGCACCCATTGGCTATGTGCACTGGCCCGCGCGTGCTCACACGAGCACCGAGAGGGAAGCCTGCCCCGTATTCACGCCTGCGCGCCGAAAAACAGCACCCGTCGGCGCCACGGCGGGAAGACCCTCCCTCCTGTCTCACTTCTTCGACCGGTACTATAGTGCGCCTCGGTACCCGTGTTCAAAGCCGCACCTCGCGAGGCGGTGGTGCCACTGCTAATTGCGTTTACGGCGCTAATTCTCTCTCGCAGGAGCGTCGTAAAGTAGCGGGGTGCGCGCGCGGGTTCCCGGCGAAGAGCTGCTTGCCCCGTTCGGCCGCCGCCGCTGCCTGGTCGTCGGAAGAAAGGACGGAAGCGAAAGATGGCGACCCCTCTTGCGCCTTTTGTCAACCTTCCGGCCAGCCGTGAGGAAGAGACGTTGCCACACTTTGTCCGATCCTGGACAGCCTGTCCTTCTCAACCAGTTCCTCTGCACATTTGTTCGCCGTCGAATCGCTGAGTTCCGATCTCTTTTACTGAGTCTTCACAACTGCCCGGCGCAGTTCCCTAATAACCGGCTTTACGCCTGGATCAGACAGACACAGCACTCAGCTTACGGAATCGATGCTCAAGAAATTCCGGCTGGCAATGAAAAGAAGCTTGTTGCGACAAATGCTCACGAGTGTCGCACTCACGCGCAGCTGGTTAGCCCTTTACCGAAATACCGCGTTTTAGAAGGTTCCCAGACTTTGAAATCTCTTGAGAAACAAGAATAAACGTGTGAATAAACTTTCTCTCGTCGGTGATTAGAGATGATGAACTAGCTCCCCGTAGAGTAGTGAAGCGTACTGTTCACAATAAATGAAACTGTTTGGTCGTCAATTGCCACTGAATATCAAACCAAGGATAGCTGGCTTAAAAGCGGATTCTACTTGACATATAATTTCTTTGGTTCTATTTAGTTTCGCGCATTTTTTCTTGATTTTTCCGTTTCTTACGCATCTAAAGGTCCGATAATATTGTGCTTGTTGTCTATTCGTAGGCCTTTTTTCTGGTTTACTTAAGCCATCTACAGTAACAACTATATGAGCAGTTTACGTATGAGCAATAAGGTTTTCGGGCCAGACACGCGCTATTATTCATGCCATGTATAAACACCCCAAGGACATAAACGTCAAGGAGCATTTAATGACGATGATGATGATTTATCGGCAACCCCTTAGAAACGGGGTGGTAACAAATAGTCACCTAGCCTGGTTGATTTAATCAGGTATGCTATAATATTCATGACTCGCGGTGTTTATAAGCCGTCCCACGAGCGGAGGCAGCAAACACTCGACGGATGACGTAGCACGCCGGCCAAGAGCAAACTGCCTTTCTACAGAGATGAGTCCCCAAATCCATTCACTTTTCCCTTCGCTTTCAGCATATAGCACTCGGCGCTTTCTCGATGTGCTTCGTGACATCACTGGACGCAAGGTAATCAGAGAGCAACGCGTCGCCTTTTATGGGAAAAGAAAGAGCGGAGTTATCATAAAGATGAGCGTAAGAAAAAAAATCCGCACACTTTAGCGATATCTGCGGCTCTAAACTAATTTAGTGCGACAGCAGCAGGTATTCACGGGAACACTGCCATTATGACAATAATGACCTCGAAGATTCTGGCGAATATCCAGTAAGGGAAAGAGAGGGAGACTTACATTATAACGGAAAATCTAAGAAAGCCTGCCTAAATCAAATTTCTTATAATCTACTTACCACTGCGCAGGGGGAATGGGAGTGAATGGGAATATAAGCAGCGAAGAATCTTCTGTCTCTAACACAGACCACTCTCGTGCGGGAATTTCACGACTGAGATTCACCAAGAATTGGGTGCATCAGGCACTATACATTATTGTAATATTCTTTCAAAGCTAAATAAATGAAACTAAGAAAACGAAATGAGTGTTATGGAGCAGTCTCGCGCAGGGAGAACAACTTGTGCATTTGAAATAAACGAAAAGAAATAACCTAAAACTACCGTAAAGAGACCGAGAAAGAAACAAGTAAATACTTTAACAAGTTGGTCGGCGGGAGTTAAAGTAATCTTTCTACGCCAATACATATACACCTGTGGGCATGCCACAGCGTGGATGCTGCAGAAGAGAACTATAGGAACATAGAAATCAATGCCTACGAACACAGATTTCCAAAGCCATCCTCGTAAGCGAAGTGACAGGTCCATAGAAGATAGTCACATTGTTCAGTAGACCATAAGTATGATCGCTTTGGAGCAAACAAGGAAGGAAAAAATGGAACTAGGGGAGCGCCAACTTTCCGCTGTTTATTCTCTATTGTATAACATGCAACTTATACACGCAGGCGAATGCGTAACATAGAAAAATAACTTCAATCGCGCAACACCATAATCACAGCCGGCTATCAAAAAACCTTCTCTCGGCATCCAAAAGTAAAACTGATGTGTCGCTAATGCAAGACGAACCTCGCTCTTTAATACGAAACGCCTCTAACAATTCACGTGCCGGGGTGTCCCTGCCTCTTCCAACAATCCGTATCTTGCCCAGCCATGGCTCATACTGATGTGAATTACAGTACTTAGGCAAATTTGCTCCGTCTTTACCTTTCAGTGAAAGCCCATGTTCGCGCGCACGCTCATTTACGCATCGCCCAGTCTGGCCGACATATGTCTTATCGCAAGACAGCAGAAACTCATACACGACTCCAGTTGCACAATGACCAGTTTTTAATGAGGCACCTTAATTCACATGTTGTTGACCCGTTTGCGACAGAGAATTCTTCATGTGTAACGTACTTTCTGCAGACGAATCTATCGATAGGGTACTTGCTTTTCCGTGGACGGTGAGGATTTGTTTTATTCTGTTCCGCACATTGAATTGTTTCTCTGTCAAAAGCTGCATTGACGAGAGCGGTGTCATTGCCTTCTATAATGTTGCAGGTGTGTCTGTTCAAGCTTTTTTATCTCTTCTTGAGTTTTGTCTTGGAATCACCTTCATCAAATTTCATGACGAACTTTATGTACAAAGACAAGGCATTTGTATTGGCTCCTGCGTTTCTCCTGTGCTTTGTAAGTTGTTTTTATTTACTACTGACCGTGCCTTGCACCAGCATTTTAATTGGGGCAGGTTTTGAAGGTGTTTAGGTATGCTGATGATTTTTAATTGTTTTAAAGCAACAATCAATTGCATCATGTCAGCCCATTGTCGACAAAGTTTTAGCAGCCTTTAGCGTACTCCTGAGAAAGAAGCTGCTTACTGCGAGCGTTAGCGACAGTTGGCGGGGAAACGTGCAAAAAAAAAGAAGAAACACTGGGAGAACCGTAATAAAGAAAGCATTCCCAAAGCATGCTCACCATGCGAAGAGCACCTATAAGCGAAAATAATGTGAAATAATTGTGAAACACAACATTTACAATATAAACTGCTTGTGAAGTTACATTTGCAGGGTGTAACACTTGGTGTAACTAACACAGCTTCGCTGTTCGACCATCTGCATCAACTAAAAGGGGCGGCAATTTTTTTTTTGCAATTCGCTTTTATCAAAACGCGGCTGGGACTTGATCTCGCGACCTCGCGCTTAGCAGCGCAACACCATACAACCGCTAAGCCACCGCGGCGGGTGTGCTTGCACTGTCCCATGGAACATGTGCTGTCCATGACCAAGCACTAAGACGAACCAAGGCACGTCCGCGGCATTGCTAGAAAATGCAAAGTATCGTTAACGAGCTGAGTTGCCAATTTCACCAGAAACACGTGGACGAAGCCAGGTTGTCCAAGACAGGGTAAGGGTTAAGTGATTTACGCGCTTGCGCATATTTCTTGACGATATTCAAGGTGTCGTTTGATAATTCATTGGTAATTAATAATTCATTGGTAATTTCGTAGAGAAAAAAGCCTTTGAAGCAAACGTCTGTAGGCGTCTCGTGCATTATGTTGCATATTGGCACCAATGTTTTTCAAACTTAAGACGGAGACGATCATGCTGAAGTGTATGAAAGTTGTTCACTTATATTGTTGCCACCAACATTCGAGAAAATTGGCGCTGATTTGACATAGGCTGTCGCAGAAGATGAAAGAAAAGAAACATGACGTTTATTTCGAATACCGTGAACTGTAACGTAAATCCACAATGTCGCATGTTCAACTCTCTGGTCATGTAAAAAAAGCTGTTTTTTTACCATATCAAACGCGAGGAGATGGTCGCTTTGTTAGCTTACAAGAAGATAATGCTTCTGGCATCTTAAGCCGATATGAAAACAAAGAATGGGTTTTGCACAGCGATTATGCCCTTGAGCCATGGGCTTATCCACCAGAAAGGGGAGGGAGTGGCGGAAGGCAAGTGAGTACAGGTATGCAGGGGTATGCGAATAGTGATCTTTGAAAACGAATCGAATACCAATCGAATAGTGCCAGAAGCGAATCAAATCGAATGTCGAATAGTTTTCGAATATTGAATAGCCATTATCACAATTAAAAGCAGTCTTAAAGCTAGCACGTTTCTCTCGTTACATAGTACGTTATGAAGCGTTGTTTATTAAAAGCACAGATGAAGCACTATAGGAGCAAGCAAGTATGGTTTCTTCGCATGCACGGAGCTTTTCACATCATGATAATTACCGCTGTACAGCCTGTAAAATATGGCTACCTAAGTGATGTAGCCTGCTCCACTACGCAAGTTGTCATGTTTCATGTCTATAGTACGCCTGAGGGAGTCTGAAGGAGTCATTACAAATGTATTGCACTTTTACCCCCTATACTAAGTTTATTTGGACGCAGTTGACGTTTCGAAATATTTGAAAAGTATCCAAAGAATGTTCGCATTTATGAATAGTAACTATTCAATTCGACAACAGAGTCGAACACTATTCGATTTATTGTTCAAAAGCTTCGAATATACGCACGCACGCCACTAAGAGTATGCCACCTGTCACCCGTCCCGCACATTTCAAAGCTGGCACGCAGTGTCGGCTGCGCACTAACAAGTCCAATAAAACAGCTGAAGGCACGTTTCCATTTAGAATAGCATGCACGTAAGTGACGCTTTTGTAATACGCCTTTCTTTCGTGTCCCGCTGCGACGAACCTTGCACGCATACATTGCCGAGCAGGCAGCCGATGGTTCCCGTGAAATGGTTCCCGCGGAAAACAATTTTTTCAGTTCCTTGAGCCATCTAACCATATTTTGCCACCACAAAGGTAACGTTGATATTTTAGCTGTACGGCTGGGGCGGGTACTGATAAAGTATTTACTGGTCTCTAATCGTTCGATCGCCACCTGTGATCGATAATTACATCTGTTAACAATAAAACTAACAATCACCGACGCATTTTACAGCCCCTTTCTTTTCCAGTAATGGTAATCCGCAAGCGTCACACACACACAAACACACACACACATGCATAAAGAGAGAGAGAGAGATTCAGAGGACTTGCAGCATGGTTCAGTAGGTAGTACATGTGATAATGGTTGGAGCACAAGGCTGCATTGATTAGCGAACTGTGTTCGAAAGTTCGTCGGGCCAACTACTGTCAAGGGTATGTGGCATTGGGTACGTGTTGCTCTATAGTTGTTGCCTCAGAACATACCCGTCTCACGCCAAATAGCGTTACTAAATATGTGTCACTGGTTATGTGCCATCCTTCGATAAATCTATTTCACCGCTACTCGACGATGCAAGTAGGGGTGATACTGGGCATGTGATGATACTAGGTACGTGTTACACGTCATTGAACCTCTTCAATGTCAATTTTGGTTACCAAGTATGTGCAAATGCTTAAAGTTGTCGCAGACACGCTGCTTGATCAGCTGCGCGAAGAGTACGCGGAAAGCTTTGTAGGTGCTCCGCAGAAGAGTTTGTTCGAAGGTTGTGATATACGTGCAAAACTTTTCGCGTAACTTGAAAGAAAGTTGCAGAGAAGTATAGGGTGGATCTAGTGATTTCTTCGCCATGCAAGCTGCCTCAGCTGTGGAAACGCGTCATGGCAAATCAAGTAAGCAAATACTGTGCCACGAAACACGAGTACCAGTATGCCCCGTGCGCTGCTTGTGTCCCGTACAGAATTCCTTTAAACTGCGGTCGGGTTCCTTGGAACAAATGGGCCGGTGCCTGAACGACAAGCTGCGACAGCACTTTTGGTGTTTTGAATAAGGAGAAGGCTCGAATTCTGCTTTACAGTGCAAAATTGGTGGTTTCTGTCCCTGGTTGAATAACGCGGAGGTTGTCAGCCACGGAAAAACAAAATTAGGACGTGAGCTTTTGGAATTGGTATTATTAGAACATTCTGTATTCAATATGTGCGTTAGTGTGGCTTCGGTGGCACATTTAAACAAAGAAGCCCGATACATGGTTAGCTACGGCTATGCTGGTTTATTGACATCTATTTTTTATGCCGCTTGTGCCAGCTGTGCACAGTTGACGGTGTACACCTGCTTCCCGATCATCACGTTTCAAGATGAGATTTGATGAAATGAATAATTCAATTCAAGGACTACAATAATGTATCTGCAACAGGCGATTTTTAAAAATTCCATAGAACTTAAACATGGTCACTCTGTAGAATGGCATCTAAGACCAGGCAAGTACGACATTTAAGATTTCTTATCAAAATAAGAGGCCAAATTAGGTCGAGTACGTTAGAATAATTATCACTTCGGTGTGTGGGTTCAACAACAAGTCGCGTTAGTCCAAAGGTTAGGCATGAGTTGACAAAATCGCTAACGGTGCTGTGTTTAGAAGTTCCTGATGCCAGGTTATTCCATGTTGTACCAGGAACGTTAAAATCACCAAACAATAATATTGGAGAGTGGTGATATGACCGACTTACAGAACGCAATGTTTCCTTCAAATCTGCTACAAAGGAAGGATCATTACCAAGGGGGAAGGGGGAGGGGCGATAACAGACTTCGATTATTGTGAATGGGTAAGAGGCGCTACAAACGACGAACAAAATTTCTGATGATGATTACGTCCTAATTTCAATACACTGAAGACTTTTATGTGCGTCGATCAACAAGCCATCGCCACATTTGTTAGTGCGATCACGTGGCAAAATATAGAATTTGGGGGAAAATGGTAGAATTTCAGTCTTTTATTGTATAGTAAGTAATATGTTGCTAATCTCTATATCCTGACGTAACGGCGTATACACACATGTATACACAGATGACATTGCGTTTTTCGCATAAAACTGCAGATTATTCACTTGCATCTTAGAATCATAGAGGGCTCAAATATAGTTTCTCCTTTGAATGATCTAATAATACGCTTTCCTACCGCCTTCCGGGCATCCTTTAGGAGTACGAGAGGTTTGTATGCTATGAAGTCCTTGCAACAAACGATCGGCGATGCTGAGAGACCCTTTTGTGATGATGTATAAAATGTACGTAAGGCCAGTATTGTAATTTCAGTTTGTGCTATATACGGTACACCGTCATATATATTACGCCTTGTACTTCTGGAAGGGTAAGCTGATGTGTATGCCTTAGTATGCCAACGTTCGTTGCCAAAAATGTACTGTACCTAGTTTACCGTCGATTTTGTGGAAATTTCGATTAGTAACTGCCCAAACATGCTTAAATATGTATGAATCCCCTATAAGATCACAAACTATTCTTATTTATATTATATTTTCATTCTTCCTGGTCTCAGCTCCAGCTGGTCTTCGTGCAGGCACGTGTTGGTGCCTTTAGTGTACGATTAAATGAGGTCGCATCTAATGGCAGCGAGAGAGGGAACCTCTGGGTTACATTCGATGACATCTATCCGAACAACCGGAAACATCCATCTTGCAGTATATTAAATGGTATATTATAAAATCACCTAATTGAACTAAATATAACGGCTATCATTGCGACATGTGCCTCACAAACCGAAGAAAAATATTTTCTGCGTTTGACTTGTAATTCTAACTAAGCCTTTCTGGCCTCATACGGGTATTTTTCATTTTTCAGCTGAGTATCCGATGGTCATATTCGCCGTAGGAAGACTGCATTGTTCAATCTCTATAGTGGTTACAAGAACGGATTCTTTAAGTTCAGCTCTATTTGCAATTTGTTGCTCACATATTTCATGAACATTTCTTCCTTTAAATCCTTCTCACTTCGCCGTAACTCGATTGGTATGGGCACCTGGCCACAAAGGAATGAATTATGAGTAAATTGGCAGACAGCTTGGCGAGAGTGGCTCTTAGCGGTCCCATTGTCTCTATCCTTCCTGTGTCAGCTTTCATAACTGCTGCAAACTTTAGGAGGCGTGCAGTTATGACATATTCGGGGAAAATATCGTTAAAATTTTGATTAGATGCGGCTAATAATTTCGTTAGCTCACTCGATCCTTGATGGAGGTTTAAGCAAGAGGGAACAGCGTAGCATAACGCATGCTTGTGTGGTGGGCAAGGTCACCAAATAAGCGCACTTTCACGAGCATCTGTGAACATAATGCATGTACGTTGACGCCGTGTATTGCCCGATATGACAGCGATAAGCCATGAAGGAGGAAATGTTAGAAATAGGGCCATGTATTATTTAAGGGAAATGGCGGTATCAGCAATACTTCCCTGCAGCAAATAATGAAAAGAAAGTATACAGAAAACAGATTGTCTAACACATGAATTCCTAGGAATGATCCTGCCAGATATTTCATAGACTGCTTCTGATATTCTATCTCCTTTTGTGCAAGCTTGTGTTCATGCGTGAAATAATGCCCAATTCTACAAAGTTCTTGCGTTCAGGATAGCGCTGCTGACCTTCAACTGCATCTCTTGTCATCTGGCGCTAAACATTAACGCGCACTATGTTTCCATCCAGAAAATCTTAGTCTTCGTCCCAAATTTCACCGATAATGTTTTCGACTATCTCCTCAGAGCAGGTAACAATTAAGCGCATCATCTGATGCCTGAAGCATCAGTGGCAAGGATCGTTATTTGCCCAGCTCCAGCTGCCTGGACCTCACGTTCTGCTCAAACGATATTGCATGTGGAGCAGCATGGAGAACAGAAATTGAAACAAGGAGTAGTGATCATTTTCCTATTCTAATACAGCATCCCATACTATGATTTTTCACTTATCGGCGCTCTGAAAAGATAACAAATTGGCTGGCATTTCAACATCCCACTATAAGTCAAGCTGATGCAGTCAGTGATACAGACAGTCTACTGTCGTTTATAGTAGTCAAATGCAACCTTTGTTCGAGGTTTGTTACAATTCCTGAAGTTCACGCTCGTGTAGACTCTGAACACGAAAGGCTCAGAGCTGTACACAGTAGAAATGAAATACTGACCCACAGGCCTTATTGAAGATTGCCGAGAATGTGAAGAAATGTATGATCGTATGGATCGGCAGCTGGAGCATCTAGGTAAAAAACGCTGGCAGGAATTCTGCACTTCAGTTACTCCTCTTAGACATGAATCAAGATTAGGGAATTTTCTGAGCTCTTTAAGTGGGCCAGTAATGCAAAAACAACCATTCAGAGCTCTAGCTTTAGTCCAGAAAGTACCGGAACGACCGTTGTAAACGAGTTCTGTCAGCTTACGCAAAAAAGAGGTGAGGCGTGCACACAAGACACAAGAGAAGATAGTCGGCATTCGTTTTGTCCACTTCTCTTCTCTTGTGTCCTGTCTGCACGCCTCACCTCTTTTTTGCATAATGAATCCTTACCAACTAGCTCAGCTTTCTGTCGTTCTGTCAGCTTATTACACGCCCATTTGCAGCAGTAAACGCACCTGAATACAGGAACTCTGTCGAAGAAGTCAAAGCATCGATCAATTTTTCTATCAATAGCCATCATCATGACCTAAACTGGCCGTTATCATGAGAGGAATTAAAGAACGTACTTGTATCGCGCCGCCAGAGGACAGCAGCTGGACCTCACGGGGTCACATATGCTACCCTGAAAAGCCTGGGTCCTGTGGCCACGAAAACTTCCTCCTTCCTGGAAAATTGCACGGGTGGTTCCCATACTAAATCTGGGTAAAACTCCTTTATAGCTAGATTCTGTCCTGTCAGTCTCACAAGTTTCCTACGTAAACTTAAGGGAAACATGATAGACTCTAGGCTTCAGTGGTGGACGGAATGCACCAACGCACTACCCGAAAATATGGCGGGCGTCTGCAGGCGTCGGTGTACGACGGATGCTATTTTAGATCTTGTTACATACGTGGATCATGAGATGAGCTGTGGAAGAATCACAGTTGCAGGGTTTCTAGACATACAGCGTGGATTTGACACAGCGAGCATCACGCACGTACTGTAATTCAGTTGGGCACAGTTGACCGAACACTGTGATAGATTGTGAATTTGTTAAGAGACAGGAAAATCTTTATTGGAACTGCTGATGGCGAGAGCACAGAACGTAAAGTGAATCAAAGCGTCCCGCAAGCTAGTGCACTCAGTCCATTCCTATTTAACTGTGTTATGGCTGTATTACCACATATCTGCTATCCAGCCCCGCCCTGCAAGACCAGCTCCGACTGATCCACAGAGACTATGGAACCTGTGGAAGCATATGGAACCCATGAAGAGGCGCTTAACGCGCTACATTTTGTTATGGGTCAATAAACTTGTTTCTCTCTCTCTCGCTCTCTCTCTTGCCTGCTATTTGAATTATTTACGATAATTATAATTTAGAAACAATTATAATAACTATAAAAAAGAAATAAAAAGAAATAATAATTATTATAACTTATAGTTATACATTTATAATTATTATCTATTCAATATACGCAGACGACTTGTGCATATGGGCATCAAACTCGAGTACTCAAGCCGTTCAGCCAAAGCTACTACCTGGCTTAACAATAATTAATGATTTTTTGAAACGCACGGGCGTGGTTGTCTCACGTGAAAAAACTGTTGTACTTCCTTTTACAAGGAAATGCCTTAAGAGATTCCAGCTCGTGCTAGTTTCTCTTAGTCTGCAACTTGTGCAACAACGCAAGTTCATGGGTATTATCACAGACAAGCGGCTATCATGGGTTACCCAAATAAAAGCATTAGAAGAGAAAGTCAACTCCCTAATCAAAATTGTTCGTCGATTTGTCGGAGTAAGATGGGGTAGTACAACCTCTTCCTTATTACACATTCACTCGACGATCATTAGACAAGGAGTAGCATATTCTGCTCCTGTGCTACATGGAATATCCCGTAATCTAGAGGAAACAATTCAAAGATTGTTGGCCAGAAGTCTTCGCATATGTCTTGGCGATCCGCGTGCATCTGTCAGTGCGTTGGTGATTACTGAGTCCCGCCAACCAACTAAGATTACGGAAGATGCACTAAGATGCACTAAGATTTACGGAAAATTGTTGTCACTTTTTTTCGTTTGGCAACGCATCGCGCTGACAATCCACTATGCGAAGACCTTTAGGGTAGAACCGTGGCACGCCTCCCTGGAGATATACGGCGGTGCAAAGCGCACTGCCTGCTAACGAATACTTGCCTAACTTGCGCGGCTCATCCCCCATGGCTACAAGCATTCCAGAAATAGTGACTTCAATTCCTGGAGCAGATCGCAAATGTGATATGCCCGTAGTTGTGAAAAAGCAATTAACTTGATCGCATCTTTACAATAAGCGCATAGATCGCATTCACGTGTATACCGATGGATCATATTGGAAACAAAGCTCTACATCTGCGTTTTATATACTTGCATACCAAGAGACAAGAGCTTATAAGCTTTGCCAATTTACAACTTCCACAATTGCAGAACTTCACGCAATACTTTCTGCTTTACGTTACATATGCCAGCAGTCAGAACCTCTTCGCTGAGTAAGTCTGAGTGATTCACAAGCTTCATTGCTGTGCTTAAATGAAATCCTCTCAAGGAAAGCAAACATCATATTGACATATGAAATACAGAAGACATACGTCATAGCGAAAGATCTACAAACACGAAATAACTGTCTAGTGAGTTCCAAGTCACTGTGAAATCATAGGAAATGTAACAGCTGATCACAAGGAACGTGCAGCACATCAAGCGAATGAATTATCACTACTTCCTTTAGCGGTGAGTGATGCGCGATGTCTATTGAACAAACTTATGCGGTAGATTTTCCAAGGAAGCTTGGTTCATAAATGATGCGCAGAACCCAGAATTATATAATATAAATCTTGGAATAGAATTCGATTAGTCGACCTGTTGAAACAAAAGTTCATAGGCTTCGGCTAGGCACAACCTATACTAAAAGCTTCCTGTATAGGATAAGAAAAACTAACAGTGGTACATGCTCATGTGAAGAGGTTGAAGAAGACAGAACACCTTCTTCCATACTGTAAATATCATGATGCAACCCCCCCCCCCCCCGCCTCAAGAACCTTTCGGAAAAACTACGTGGCTTGAATAGACGGCCACTATCCTTAAGGGAAAATTTTAGGAACGTGGCCAACAGAAAAACTTCAAAACACCATTGCGCGAGCCTTAGTACAATTTTTAGAGGGATAAAAAATATCACAAAAATACTAAGTCATACAACAGTTATTGCTCGCATTCTTGTTTTTAACAGGCACCATTCATTACATTTTCATTGTGTATTCGTGTTCGTGCAGCATGTGTGTTTAGTATACTCAGAGTGCGGCATTCAAAAGGGACCTAATTTGCAGGTGCCCAACATCTTCCGTGTGGACATCTTGACTTTGTGAACTTTTATCCTGTGTGAACTGATGTGTTGCATGTGAACACTTCGGTTTTGTGAGTATTTATGCTACGTGAACTCTTCTGTTGCGCGAACATTCATTTATATTGCAATACTGAGACTTAGCGCGTGAATGTTCGTTCATGCGTTTATGAGTCCAGTTTTGTAATTGTTGAGAACTTTGCGACGATAGCCATCATGTAAGAGAAGAAGAGTAGCCGGCGCCACACAAATGTACCAACCTCTCCTTAAATACATTCAGTTAAAAAAAAAGTCGTCATCATGAATGCACCATTGCAGCGTGGACATCTATAATTTTCACTAAATTTCCAGCAACGTCTTGATGGATTGGACGTTCCTTACTATCTATGGCATCCCTATTTGACATGTCTGCAGGGCTTTTCCTTTTCCGTGAGTCGATAAGGTAAGTGTAGTCACCGTTAAGGTTCTATTTACCCAGAGTTAAAAGAAACTAAAGTTCCATTTAACACACGTTTGACATTATGCATATGGGCGGCCAACCGAAGTTGATGCTATTGTTCCCTTTATCCCTAGCCTACTATAATTTTTGCACCAAAGTAAGGCAGCTGTCAATCTCGGCGGTGGCATTGCGTTGCTCATAGTTATTAGGCTTATTCAAACATTAAAGGCTTATTCGAACATTCATCCATTTTCCTGTATAAAGTAAGGAAGGAACACCATCGGTGACCATGCAGAGCGAGCCTTCGGTGTGCTGGTGTGCAGTGGGATGATAGGGCAAAGCTACGTGAGAATTCAGCTCTGAACAAACTAGCTCAAGCGCTCTACTACGCGCCGTTATTTTCCAGCAAGCGTCGGTTTCCCAAGGCCGTCGGAAGATGGCGCTGCCATTCTGCTGCGCAAGCTGGCAGATGTCATGCAGCAGTAGACAAAACAAACACGGCTCAAAAATTGTTGTCGGAGAGGAAAACGCGTGCGTACTAAGTAGTGGAACAAGGAAATGGAGCCAGCTATAGAAGAGCGCAAACAGGCGTCTATATGGATCATAGACAATCGAAAAAGTTAGGATCACACGAAAGACAGGTACTGCTTAGATGGGACACGCTCCTGGAAAAGCAAAGTGTGCGGCGAATGAACTGGCACAAGAAAAAAAAATACTTGTACAAGTGACCCTTGGGTTCAAGGCATTTCGGAAACAGATAAAGACGCACCAAAAAGACTCTGGGACCATGTGAAAGCACTAGGACAATCAACTAAATATTCGCAAATCTTTATACCGCGGATCAAAACGGTATGACATTCGAAGACGATGATGTTCTGTGTTACATGTGAGAGTTTATTAGTGGCTAACACTGCAAGAAAAAAAAAGCGGTAATCCAGGCTCATACATATCCAGCCACAGACAAAGCCGGAGAGCAAAAAAATTAACGTAGCAAGCTTTAATTAACAAAATGTAGAAGAAAATGTCCGTAATGACACGACAGCAGCTAGGGCACAATGAAATTTCAATGCAGCAAATAAGACGACCAGGTCCAAACAGCAAGGCACAGCTGATTAGCATCATCGAGCAAGGGATTAAAATAAAGCAAATTCTGTATTCTTGGCGTGTAAGAAGGGCAAACCTTATCTATAAAAGCACAGGTAATAAGTATATGAAGAGCTCACACTTACAGTAACGTAGCTGATATATAGCATGGCAATGCAAGCCATATAGTTTGGCTTGTCGAAGAGGGTGAAAACAATGATATATTGGGGAGCTACAGAATGTGTTCAGGCTAGGCAGCTGCTTAGAGGATAATCTGTTTGTACTAAGTCAGTGCACAGAAATTTCGTTGGCTCAGGATAGACCTTCGTGGATAGCGTTTCCACATAGAAAGGGTGCTTATAAACAGCGATGTGTAGCTTAGTAGGTTTCTTTTCTTCTATTAGGCAGCGTATTTCTGTGGCGAATCAGTAGTACTGTATCTAGCTGTTTTACAAGTTGTATTTAGCTTTCTTGTATCTAGTTGTTTAGTATGATTCCTTTTTATTTCTGATATCCAATGTTGTCATTCAGAGATTTTGTACTTGATTTTATCTATCTGTATAGTATTCAGGTTTCTCAATTTCACAAAGACCTTTGTGTTTCATTCTTTATTTCACAGATGGTAATATATTGATTAAAATATTTAAATGCATTTATTTTAAAAATCTAGAAATTTAAATATATTGATAAAATATTTGAAAAATCTCTATGACCTGTAGGTTCTCGTTCTCTAGCCTGTACACCTCAATGTAATACGCTGGCTGTCAGCTGGTGTCACTTTTCTTGCCTAACGAAGTGCCGTTACCGCTCCGAAATGTATTACGGGGTCGTGAGCTATAGTCAAGCTGTCAAGCTTATCTAAAGACAGCTATCTTTCACAGTCCTTTCTGTATCTCGACAAAATGAAAATGAACTTCAATTTGATTTTATATAAGTAGACGGCTTTAGTCGAAGGTCACGCTTCTAGAAATGAAAATTTTCGGCTTGCAACATTTCTTCTCGCTGTTAGAGAGCTACATTTTATTACGACGAATATATTGAACTGGGTTGTCATGAAGGCGGTAGCAATTACATATGAGAAGTACTACAAATAATATGCTCGAATTTTGACATGCTGTGAAGGTGTCCCAGACATGAAGAGGTATATTCTAATCACTACCTTATCAGTATGTTACACACCGAAACATTGACTAGTGAAAGGCGAGTACTTGAGCTTTGGTTTAGAAGTGTTCCGAACTGATTGAATGTTATAAAGCGTCTTCACTCCACTACGCGACCCAAGAGCTAGGGCCCCAGGCCCTTTCGAAGACGCAGGTAGTTTCTCCCAAGTAGTTTGTCCTGACGCAGGATATGCTTTAGCTTCACCCATCAAGGACGGCCTGCCGGACACTGCCACCCAGGAGTTTGACAGCAAGCTGGCCTCCTCTTGGCTGATGGGAGATTTGCCCAGCGCGGCTGAAATGTGGCATACAGTGACGGCCAGGCACTAGGTTTCTTTCCTTTCTTTTTTTCTGTTTCTTTTTGGCGAATACCTTTTCATCGGGCGAGATGAAAAGTGCGCGCGGCGAGGCTTTCTTCCTCTCTGGCTTGTGCGATCCGGCGCGGCGTTGCTTGAAAGTATTGCTGTCGCGTGCTGAGGAACAATTTGGAAATTTTTCAGCCCGTACTTTGTGATAATTACCCAACGTCCGTTCATACGAGGTCATCGGGGAACCAGTGTGTCGTCTTTCGGGGCAACGGTAACTACAATATTGTCACGTGGTGGTGACGTTGAAGAACACAGTAGCAATACTGTGAACGACAAAACTAACTTTTATTGGGCGAACCTGTGCCCACAAACCAAGATACCCTTACAGCATAACGATAGCGGCGAACACGGTCGGCGATCGTCGGAAATCTACTGAGCGGGTCAAGCGCGTCGGCTTTTATACAGCAGTCGTCGAATGTTCCAGACTAATCGTTGGGACCCGCGTGCCTTCCACAAAGTTCTACACCATTCGCGTCAGGCGATGAAATCAGATAACACAAGGTTCGGCGACAACATACAGCGGATAGAAGCATCGATAACTTTCCAGAAACTTCGCATACATGTAGGCGCGTCCCGCGCTGTGCGATATTTGTTAGGCGGCGAAACGTGGTCGTCCGACAAAGATAAGTACGCGTGTCAATATGCGGAAATAGAGTGTTTGAGAAAAGGGACCCCAATAGTTTGGGGCCCCAAAGAGCTTTGCGGGTGTTAGCGTTGGGGCACGCAGGAGTGAAAAATTTTAGAATAGGGCTTTGAGTTTGCGGATAGCGTCTTGCGTTGACAGCGCCACTACGGCGTTAAAGAAAAGCTATTAGAAATAATTAAATAAAATAGACGATTTTATGATAGGAATAGTAAGTTTGACTTGATTGCATTCGCATTTAATTACAATTTAGAGGTTATTCTGTAAGCAGCAAACAATTAGTTGCGCTTAGTTTTAAGCAAGCCAACTTTACGTGCCTTCACCAGCCAAGCTTAGCCGTGTATGGCCTACGAGCCATAATATCCACAATCGAATTCGGAATCAGCGACGTCTAATGAATCAATCTTCATAACACATGCTGGTTGCGAGAAAGCGACAACCGAAGTCACTTCTCCTACCTTGCGAACCTCACGCGTTACCACAAATCGAACTCAGTTTGGTGCTAGGTTAGAGTCGTCGCTTCAATGGGTGTCGCCATGTTTGCTGACGCAAAGCTTTTGGGGCCACTGTTTGAGCTCCCGCTAAATCGGTGAAACATCGGGCTTGTTCGATTCAGCTGCACCACTTGAACCCAGTTAACGGTGGTTCACGGCGAGTTCCGCACTTCTGCAGCGCCAGTTCAGTGGTGCAGCTGCAGCGCTACACTAGCGCCCCGGAGAAACGAATGCAAAGGTGCAGGTGTTGGTTGTGCAGGTGTTGTTTACGCGCTGGTGAATTTGTATGTGACTTATGCTATTTACGTTGCGCTGTTTACGGTTGTAGAAAAAATTGGTCAGGTCTGGTGTGTGTGTGTGTGTGTTATGTATTGTGTGTGAGCATCGCTGCTGCACTGAACGACGACGATGAACTGTGCCACACTCTCAACTGTCGTTCGAGTAGCCATGGACCTTGTGGACTCGGGCAGTGATGAGGAGTTCGATGACTTGGTCGTAATGTTGGCCGTAAAGCTGGTGAGGAAAGACCGAAATCGTATTCCACGATACCATGAAGACGTCGTTGGCAGCTATTTTGGACTTGAGTTTAAGCGGCTCTTCCGACTGTCACGCGAGACCTTTAACTGTCTTGCAGACTGCTATCAAGCGCCACCGTTCTTCCCAGAAGCTCGTGGAGGCGCGCGCGAATCAGTGCCGAAAAAACGTGTCTCATTGTTTTGAGCTACCTTGGGAGCCAGTGCAGTATGTACTCAATTGCAGGCAGATTTGATGTTACAGAGCCATCTGTGCACGCATGCATTGTGAGAGTGCTCAACCTTTTACATAGCATGAGTGAAGAAGTGATCGCGTGGCCGGACCAGCAACAGCAAGAACGTAGCAAAGGTGGCTTTCTGAATAAACAGCGCTGGGAAGGGGCCACTAAACACAATTGGCTGCGTGGACGGAAGCCACATAGAGATAAACACCCCGACCGAATCCCCGCACTCGTACTTCAACCGAAAAAAAGTTTCTTTCTTTGATCCTGCAAGGCATATGCAACCATGAGAATAGGTTCATAGATGTGCTCATTGGATTTCCCGGCTCGGCACACGACGCCAGGGTGCTCCGCGAAGGCCCCTTTTTTCAAGCTGCAGCAACCAAATGCAGCAATGGTCGCATCCTGGGGGATTCAGCCTATCCGTTGCTACCATGGCTTATGACGCCTTACAAGAACACGCAGCGGAGCTTCCCCTCCTGGAAAAGGAAATATAACAAGTGCCATTCCCAGCCGCGAGTTGCCATTGAGGTGACATTTGGTATATTTAAGCAGCGATTTCGCAGGCTGTACTTGGTGGACGCAGCCAGCAAGCAGTGCTGCCTTATAATCATAGGCGCATGCGTCCTGCGCAACTTATGCAATGAGGAGAGAAATTTCTTTGAAGAGCTGCTGGAACTCCCAGATTTGGAGGAAGTCGGAAACGATGAGGACAGTGGCCATGTTGTTGACCGCTGTGTGGCAGGCTACAGTGAGTGCCTGAGAAAGGCAATTGCCGAAAAGCAGTGCTAAAACACAGAAGTGTATATCCTTGTGCCGCTAGCAGTGCTTATGCAGATAAGTTTTGCCTCACTCTGTGTAATGCTGCAAATATACTTTCTGAGACGATGTTTGTGAAAGATAAAGAATCGAGACGTTTGGGGCCTGCAAGCCCTAGGCTACTTTGTATGGTTGTCTTGTGTTGTGTAGTGATAATGCACAATACACACACACGTGTTTTCTCTTTTTGGAAATTTTTATTCAGGGGCTGTTGTGGCAACCTTCTCAACAGCTGTAACCTGCCGCTCTAACAAAGCCATTTTTCGGTCAAAGCGTCGGGCCCGCTCTTCCTTTGCCTCCTTAACTTCTTGTAAAAGGGCATTCAACGACGTGCTGTCCTTTTTTCTTGGCAAGGCATCCTTAGGGTGTGCATTCACAACTGCAGCTGATTCAGGCCGGGGGTTTGCCCGTTGACAATTCTGGCTCCATGTTGTCAGTGCCGTCATCAGCGCCGGGAGACTTGCTGAAAAACAATGTGCAGGATTAAGGGGGATAACTAAACTTCTGTCAAAATGAGGCAACTGCACCTGCTGTCTTTCTCAGTTGTCACCACATCGCACTGTAGGTGCGATGTGGTGTTCTTTTTCAAGAACGTCACTTAGCTCTCTATGAAAGAAGAAAAGAACTAGTTGCAAATACAAAAGCCCGAGACTGTATGCAATAGTCGAAAGCACTCACTCTTCATATTCACACGAAGCCGTCGAGTGCCCGGATGAATTATTTTTTGTTTTCGTCTTTGTATATGAGCCTTCAAGGCTCTTCCATTTCTTCTGCACCTGCAGCTCAGTCATCACCACTGAGAATTCTTTATTGATCATAAGAGCAATTTCTTGCCACATGACCTTTTTTGTCCTGTGAAAAAAAAAGTAATGGATTAAAAATTGGCAATTCTAGCACATTAAAAGCTTCTGAAGTATGCTCACAAGTGCCAAAGCAAACAAAGTTGAAATTTAACTTTCTGTTAACAAGTCCATGAGAAAGTAAATGAAACTTGCTTAAGGCCGCCTTTTATCCCGACGAGAGGATTGAGCTCTTTATATTTCAAAATGAGGAACCGGGTCCTTCGAGCATTCCAAAGTTCAGCCTCGGGGGATCTGGATCGCTCCTCCATCGGTGCGACGCTGAGGTCTGCAGGCGTTGCCTCCATGGCAGATGACGTGTCAGTGTCACATTCTCGAAATATCACCGTGATGCCCGTCCCATCTGTGACAGAAAATAGTACCGCATTGAGTTGTAGGTATGCATCTACTCTGGACTAACGTATTCGAAACTTCACACGTGGGCTCAGCAGTAAAGAGGAGCGACTTGTCAACCTACGCACTCAGACGTAGATGTACATGTAGATTCTTGTGACCTAGCGGCACGTACCCAATCTGGGGGATTGGCCAAAAATTGCGTAGTTTATAGGAAAGTGCAAAATAAGTCAAAATTTGATAATAGGTAAGTAATTATTAAAATACAAAGATTGTAGAGCCTGCATGATTTTACGAAAATTAAAATTCTACCATAATTATAATAAAACAGTTGAAATTCAATTTTAGTTAATGAAAAGAAGGCTTAAAATTTTGTATTCGGAGTTGAAATCTCATTGATCCTAAAAGAAAATCTTGGATGGCAGCGCTAACCTTCCCGTCGCTATGTCGAAGTGTAAGGGCACCCAACGATAGTACATTTTGAACAGTTAAATCTAATCCAAGAAGGCGGAGTGGTATTTGTAGGGTTAGTTTACTTAAGCTAATAAATCGTCGACAAGAACTTAAAAAATGTTCTATGGCCTCATCTTCACTACACATGTGACAAATCAGTGAGGGTGCCAGAATGCCACACAGAAGCGTACTAATAGTTACTTCAATTTTTTCGATTGGCACACGAGTTTGTTGTATGCAGTGCAACAAATAAACGTTAACGTCTTCTTTCTTTTGTCGCAGCCAACATTTTTAATCTTTACACACGTTACTACGTACTTACTATTCCCTCCGCCTTTGTTGCACGGGAAACAAAGCGCGATAAATTTCCGGATCAGAATAACGCATTTTGTACACTTCAGTACTGGTATATTGACAAACAGGCAAACTGCTATAGCTGAACAACGAATACATCGTGTTCACCATATTCACAGGCGCTGACAGCTTAATTGAACACTCTAAGAAGAAAAGGACTAAAAGCGGTAGGGAGGTTAGTCCTTTTGGGGACTAACTGATTTGCCACAACCATTAGTCCTTTTCGTGACGAACTGACATGGGATGAACTGTTACTCCCCATGCGCTTACTCCTTCGAGGACTAACAGTTGCCCTTGTCCGATGCTCCTCAAGGGAGTAACGGTAATTCGTTCCGATGCTTCGGAAAGGTGCAATTAATGAAATTAGGCATTTATACCCTAAAAAATTTAATGAGGTGAAAAAAAACATGCGCATGAGTAGGATTCGAACTCGCGTCCTCTTGCTAACAAGTGAGGTATACTCCAACCACTTCACCACGCCGCTGGGTTGACAGGACAGGATATTTAGGCATGGTTAAGCATGGGAATGCAAGTGCGACAATATAAAAGCGACTCCGCCCTTTGTGCGAGCTATGCAGTGAGAGTCTAACATTGAGTGTACTTGCAACCATAAGCGACTGCGGATAGAAATCAGCCCGAGTATTCTTCGGGTGATTTAAACTGAGGCACTACACCGTGTATGCGTGTAGCGTGCTCAAACGGGGTACCGAAGACGACAGAGAAAGCCAATTTCTCTGTCGCTTAGCGTGTCCCGTCTGAGGTACAGATCGCTTCAGTTCGCAACCTCCTTGGAACAGAAGGAACTTAGGTACTATTGACCAAGAAAATCTAGCCGTCTATCAATGACTTGCACGTTTAATGTGTATCGCTCACTTATGGTGTGCGCACGAAGGGCATGGCTCTTCACATTCCAGCTTTCAAGTTTCACGCAATTTTCTCACGAAGAGGTAAGGTGCTGCTTTGCATGTAGTTCAATAGACAATGCACGAACTTCGACCCATTCACGATTTAAAGACAATACCGTTTGCCCGCATCGCTCCATGACACGGACGAAAAAAAGCGAAGTGCCTGGGGAGTAACTGTTGCCGTTCGTCCTCCCATTGCTCTCTTTCCGACCAGGGACTAAACACTTACTCTCCGAAATTTGCACACGGCACGCACATTCATGCAGTTAGTCCTTTGGGGACGAAAGCACCCTTTTAAGGACTAACGGCCCAGTTACTCCCGTTTTCCCCGGGATTATTCTTAGAGTGAAGGAGCTTACAACAAGAAATTGACCCCATGTGACTAAAAAGGGTTAACATACCTGGCGTTCAACCATCGCCGAAGGGAACGCGACTCCCATCCTCGTCGACTACAGGGGTAACCTGAGTTTGCACCCCATCTACAAGTACAGATAGCGTCGGCAAGTCGTTCGCTGACATCGTCTGCTGTGGTCGGCTCTCAAGTGTAGAAACTCGCAAACCGCGCGTGCACCAACGCGGCACCACAGGCACAGCAGGTTCTGAAAATTCCTCAACCAGCGCTGCACCTTTGCTGCACTTTTTGAAACGAAGGCTAGGGTACAGGGGGCGCTAAGCTGCACCGCTAAAACGAACGGAAAGGTGCGGCACCGCGTGAACTGGTTCAAGTGGTGCAGCTGAATCGAACAGACCCAGCGTTTGCAACGCAAAACCGAAACGCAGTTTGAGTCTTGCGCATGCACAGTGGCTTCTACGCTATTTCTTTGGGGCCCGAAAACGTTTGGGGTCCCTATTTTAAAACTCTCTAATATCTCTTGGGGGCGCAAACATGTGGCCCACATCGTCAGCCGTGGTGTGTGTATGTGTCGTGAACTATTTTCGCTGTATCGGTTTTAATTCAACGAAGATAACGGGTTTCTGAGTTTTGCCAAGAAATAGAAAATCTGCTCACTATCTGATCGCTTGGCGTAGGAACTAAAATAACAGCGCAGGCATGTGTACGGCCAACCTAAGACAACCCCGAAACATCTAAGCGCCAGACGCTATCAAATATTTGTTATACTCCCGCATTGTTCTCACGCATTTCAAGTCTAGCAGACTTCAAATCACTATGATATGTCTAGGCTAGCCTCCTGTATGAGGCCGATGGCGCTGCTCAGCACAGCGACCACTGCGGTTGTTGAACCAACATGCAGGATACATATTGACACGTGTACTTATCTTTATCGGGCGACCACGTTTCGCCGCCTAACAAAAATTATCGCACAGCGCAGGACGCGCCTTCATGCATCCGAAGTTTCTGGAATGTTATCTATGCTTCTATCCGCTGTCTGTTGTCGCCGAACCTTATGTTATCTGATTTCATCGCCTGACGCGAATGGTGTAGAACTTTGTGGAAGGTACACGGGTCCCAACGATTAGTCTGGAACGTTCGACGATTGATGTATAAAAGCCGACGCGCTTGACCCGTTGATCAGATTTTCGACGATCGCTGACCGTGTTCGCCGCTATCGTTGTGCTATATAGCCTATTTTGTGGGCACAGGTTCGCCCAATAAAAGTTAGTTTTGTCGTTCACAGTATTGCTACTGTGTTCTTCAACGTCACCACCACGTGACAATATATATGTAAGCTATGTGCTTCGGCATTGCCTTTTTTGCCCTGTAAAGCTGTAATATACGAGAAGGATCACATAAAAAGAATGCGATGGCTATTTGTGAGGATAAAATTTCCGTAATACGGGTAAGTGCGTCGAGAACGGGACGAACAAAACCGAGAAAATGACATTAGGTTATCATACTTTTTCTAAAAAAAAATAAACCGGAGAACGCACTAACGCCGCAGCAAGACTCACGCATTGTCATGCCGCACAACGTTTATTGATCCATAAGCGTTGTTGCCGGATCCTTGGACCATGCGCTATATAAAACAAAGATAGCCTGTAACACCATTTACCATTGCTTCAAACGCTCGCGCAGTTCGTAAACGGTTGCCTTGCTGGACAAGTGCAATTCACACGGTAAGGTATGCTGTTATTCCTAACCAAAACTATTTTATTTATGTGTTGAAACCACGTCCACCGAACCAAGTAGTCACGCAACATATCTACAGCCTTGGGCTGCTGAGCACGAGGTCGCGGGATCGAATCCCGGCTACGGCGGCCGCATTTCGATGGGGGCGAAATGCGAGAACACCCGTGTGCTTAGATTTAGGTGCACGTTAAAGAACCCCAGGTGGTCGAAATTTCCGGAGTCCTCCACTACGGCGTGCCTCATAATCAGAAAGTGGTTTTGGCACGTAAAACCCCAAATATTATTATTATAATCTACAGCTGACAGTTTGAACGGTTCTCAAAGTATAACAGCACAAGTTAGCAGAACCTTACCCACGGTGTTACGGTCGTCGCGTATGGTTCATTGCTCCTAAACCGCAGCTTCGAACTAAACGACAATACTGCTATAAGGTCACAATAGAGAATGCAGTTTTCAGAAATACACAATTGATCTCCGAGGCTGATTGTAAGCTCAAACACGCGCGCACATATCGCGCTGTATGCTCCGTCTGCCTCACCGCCAGCACAGAATCAGGCCATGCCGACTTAAACAACTTCAATACGTCTCACAGAACCATTTTCCACGTAGAAGACGCCACGTCGCAATAAAGAGACCGCGCGGGTGCGAAAACAAACACCAGAAACCAGCGGCGAGCGTATCCCTGACATAAAAAACGGAGAGCGCTCGCCCGAGCCAGCATGCCGACGGCCCATAGATGGCGCCACTGCGTATACATTATGGTGGTGCCCATGAAAAAACGGTCTATATGTGATGAGAAAATACAAACAAAACGAAAACAAAATTAACTGTTGATATGACGAGTACTAAGTTTACATGATAGAAATTTATTTAAAGGTATTATAATGTATCACACACTTAAAAATTTTTAGAAGACTCGTGACTAAAGCCAACTGCGCATTGACGGTCATTTCCATTGCCTAGGGATGTGTGGGGCCAGGAAAAATGACAATATGTCTTCATTTGGCTCGGGGCCAAATTGGTCGCGCCATTGAGAAGCGCCATCAGTGGGTGGCCTCAAAGAAGGCTTCTCGTGGAGAACCAGTAGTTGCGTTTGGACTGATGGTAGAACGATCAGAAGGAAAAATGAAATTGAGAGGATAGACCGCTCAGGTCTCACAACGTCCAATAACACAGCTTCACGACTGAGAAAAGTTTAACTTCAATGCGGACAACTAAAGCGCTGTTGAAATTTCTGTATGGCATGCAACTAGACGAGCGTCTCTCGTAGAGCCACCTTCTAATGCACATGCATAAGCACTCATTACTTCTCATCATCATCCATCACAGTACTTTCACTCCCCATCCCTCTTCCCCAGTGCGAAATATAGCTATAGCTCAGGTCGACCTCTCTGTCTTTCTTATCAATAAAATCTATGTATCTCTCATTAAAGGAATTATGAATTAATCTGCTAGCGACAATTCAGCTGTTTGAACACACGAAAAACCACTTCTGATGCGTTGATTTAGGCAGTCGGGATACCGTAGGATGGCGTGCCGGTAGAACCAGCAGCCGGCACCGGAAGTGAATAACTAGCTGTGCCGCTCGAAACCGGCCAAGTGGCAACCATAATTACAGCCAAACAGCTAAAAGGCTTCCTTGGCTTTGCGTCGTGTTCCCACCGTTTTGTCCCCGATTTCATTTCACACGTGAGACCACTAAACGAACTATCAATGAAAGTAGCACTTTGAAAATGGGGCCGGAACAAGACTGCGTTCCGTGATCTCAATGCTGTCCTCACGACAGCGGCGATTCTTGCGCATGACGAAGATAATGCGCCTTATGTCGTCCCTGCTGCGATACCAGCCACATTGGGGATGCACTTCTCCAGATTCGCTCAGACCTGAAGCCTATCGCATATGCTATCCGCTGGTTGAGCGAGCCGGTACGTGTCACACCTCAAAACTTGAGAACTTGTTCGTGTTGTGGCTGGAGGAAAAGTTCCGACCGTATCTCTATTGCAAGAACTTCATTGTCGTTAACAATGTCGCCATTCGCTTAATTTCCAAGCTTACCAGGTGCTGCTCAGGTGTAGTCGGTGCGGTTAATACGCCACTATGTTCTCTCTTCGGGGCCCCTGGGTCAGCACAAGTTGTTTGGTCCATTCGCCGAAAGTGTTCGGTGGCCGTGCATGCGCGCTGGTGTTAACTGCAATGTCTCCTCATTTACAACTTGTCATGGCCGTAACGATGTTTCACATTCACAATTAGTAGCCTTGCAGCTGATCCCACTTCCATAGTCATCACTTGACGACATGGGCATTGGTCACGGCGGTTCATTTCCTCGCACCCGGTAAGGTAACAGGTTCATCATTGTCACCACTGGTTACCTGGTGAAGTGGAAGGAAGTTAAAGGCGCGCCCGACTCTTCGGTATTACGTATACTGTCTTCTTTTTTGACGGACTGTATTATTTTCCCACATCCGACTCTACACCTGGTGATCACTGATCATGGACCACGGCATTGTGTGTACATCACGCGCCTTCAAGAAGCCCGATATATCAGCACAGTATCAAACATGCTGCCGCATCTCCGCAGCATCCACAGACGAATGGCCCAGTTGAACAGACCAATTGCCCGGTGAAACATATCCTGTCAGTTCATGTCGGTCTTCATCGCGACGACTGCGATGACTACATCCCCGATACAGTTTTCGCTCTCGACACCTCTGGTGTCACACGAGAGACGCTATTCCAGCTCGTATAGGGGAGTATACGCCCGGGCTCCCCCAAGAATATATTTCTTTATTATTCGACGCTACCGGCCACCAACGCGCCGCAGATACAAGCTCCATCGAGTTGTTGCGCAAGGTGCGTCTCAGAGCCCAGCTAGCTATAATGAATGCACCATCAGTCGCAGCTGATCTCATCCCAACGAACTTTCCCTCCGCCGTTCAAGGCCGGAGATTGGTACTTGTTCAGCGCGCCCTGCGTGTTCCCCGGTGGCGCGAATAGTGTCTGTCGCACTTCTCCAGTTGTTTTCGCGTGGCAAAACAGCTGGGCCCTGTCACCTTTCACCTAGAAGCACTGCCCGAATTTGCCAACAAACGCCGCCATCGCGTGTTTCCAGCTCACGCAAGCAAGATGCGACTGAACGCTTTTAGAGGCTTCTGCGCTGTTCTCCTCCAGTTCTTCTCGGGGGGAGAAGGAAAGACTGAGTTAGCGAGCAAGATAGCGCGCTTTCGAGAAATCCACTGCATGTAGAATAGACTATTAGAAGAATTAAGGGAGGAGAAGAGAACGAAGAAAGTAGCATGGCGATGCGATGGTGGCTTTACAGAGGATTTGACGTGAATCAACAGCAGTACTGCTTGAAGCGCCCGCTACAATATGTTCAGTATAATTCAGATGGTTGTTAATTGTTAACTTAAAGGACTCTGTAATTTCTACTTAATTTACCAATATTCAAGACAACGTTTCTTGATGATGGTGCACATAAACATATGACAAATGAACGAGATAAATGATATATCCCAAGTATTTTATAGACGCATGTGGCTACAGGCATCGGAGAGACTTTTGCCGTGGTCACTGCTAAAATGTGTTTCATAAAAACTTGAACTGCCGTAGTATCACGTTACGGGGCATGTGTTCACGTAGGAAAGCAGACGTTCGCGGTGCAAAGGACAAAAGAGATGAATTCACGAATCGTCTGCGCGCTCCGCTTCAACTTTATTAACTATCTGATTTTATATTATCACGGCACAAGGCAGGCATGGTTAGGTTAAGTTAGGTTAGGCATGCGTATAAGTGATCTAGAACATTATGGTTTCATAATGATGCAAATTAACATGGATATCCCGGGCTGGTGCTTTAGCGATCGTAACAGCGTGAAAACTGCGAGTTGTTGAATGGACGCAGGCGCATTTACACTGGGCCATATAAGCAAAAAAAAAAGAATACGTCAGAACAAGTTGCCTTGTCTCGATCTGCGTAAGAATTTATGACGACGTACTCTAATTTGACATGACACGACCGTGAACGTCATTAAATTGTTCACAGCCGCGGCGAATCTGCTCGCCATATAAGGTAATTGGTATGACGCAGCACACGTTCTTCAGAACGCCGTTGGAGACGATCGTACAATATAACTTTTAAAAAGAAATTATATTGACACTTTCACATAGTCTTGTTATGAGCCGATTGTCCTGCGGATATAGAAGAAGATGGTGAAGCGTACAGCAGACAAGAGGAGGACGAAGTAAGGCCTATCGTCCGCCATCTTTGTAGTTGCTGCCCCACTTCTAGTTTCCTTGTAGATAGGGTAAATAAACCCCTTTTCTTTAGATCTCCCCGTAACAATATTAAGCTTGAAAGGAATCAGCTTTTAACCGCGAAGTTCACATACCTAATCTTAAAAAACGTTGCATTCCTCCCACGACAACCTGCTACGTAAGAAGCGGAAGGTTATTGTACGCGAATCCTTCCATAAACTTCGTGGTCACAGCGTTTAGAAGCTTCCCCTCCCCTATCGAAAATTTTCTTTCGAAAATGAATGGCATGCCTGCATGACAGGTACCGAGAAGCAGAGGTTACAGCTGAAAATAACACAGCGAACAAATCCTTCGCGGGTAGTCATCTCTGCACTGGCGTTGCGCAGCCAGCGAGCACGCAGCAGCGAGCGCTCTAAGACATTCTTTGCTTTTGTTTTTTTACATCCCTAGCTACCCGTGACATGCGATTGCCCCTCGAACCGATGCAATCGCTCACTCACGGCGCGTGCGAGTGACAAGAGCCATCCGATGCCTCTTCCTTACCTCGGTGAGATTCTAGGCCTGTGCAGGTATCCGCGTTCTACAACCATCAGTCTTTGCCTTCGGCTGCTTCTGTCACCTGCAGCCAAGTTTGTTCATTATGCAATTTCACTTTGCATATAACAGTGGTTCATCATTAGAGAATGCCGCAAATGCTTGCTCCTGCTTTCGTTTTCTTTTTTTCTTTTCTTTTTATTATGTTCGCATATATGTTCCCGAGAACATATGCGCGACCATTCTTAATAAATAATTTGCGACCCAGTTTTCGAAAACTGGCAATGTTGAATTTCCCATCGCATACCAACACTAATACTTGCCAAAGCATCCTGCGATTGTTGAGGTAGCCGGAATTAACAAGTTAAAAGATAGTTTACCGTATCATTCATGACCTGGCTACGACTGCATTAACAGTAAATTCCTTAAAAGCATCTTTAGTTCCATGATACTAAAAAAAAAGTTCCGACAATCTCTTAACTCATGTGAGCTTCCAAAGGAACGGAAAATTGGGAAGGTGGTTCCAACCCATAATTCTGACCCCACAAATTCACCTCTTAATTATGGCCCCATATGCCTTACAAGTAGCTGCTGTAAATTATTAGAGCATGTAGTTTTCACGAATTTGGCTACCTTTCTAGAATCCAACTCATATTTTACTAACGCACAGCATGGTTTTCTAAAATCGTATTCCTGCGAAACACAACTAGTATTATTTACTCGTGAACTGCATCGCATCCTGAATCGCTCATCGTGCACCAACTGTGTTTTCTTGTATTTTAGTAAAGCATTTGATAAAGTATGCCATAAACTGTTTAAACTAAGCTTGCTAAACATCAACCTTAATCTTCTAAAATGGATAGAGCATTTCCTTACTAACCACTTCCAATCTGTTACTGCTAACGGACGTAACTCTCCACTCACTTCAATCTGGTGTACTCTCCACTCAAGTTCAATCTGGTGTACCACAAGGGTCTGTGGTGGGATCACTATTATTTCTTATCTATATTAATTATCTGACCGCTCGTCAACGTGAAAGACTTATCTGTCGGCCGTGTGCGACTGGATTATGCGCCAGTGCAAAGCCTACTCCGCTTTGTCCTACGTTCAACCCCTCTACGCCATGGAGTGGTTTTTTTTTCGAACTACTATGTGTGGGCTGACCAGTGGGCTGACAAGTCCCTCTACCAGGGTGTCAGCGAGAATCAGGTTGCCCGGATGGTGCAGGGTATAAGAAGGCCAGCGAGACACCATGTGGACGTCTTCTCTGCCCATGCGTGCAGAAGCATGCAAGCAGAATGTGTTTGTACTTTGTGTTTTGGAGCACAGCGCTCACCCGTAATGATGTATTGAACTTCGGTTATTTGTTTTTACAGCATCTCGTGCTCCCTGCCTTACCCTCTCCGATGGTCAATACGGTTCGAGCTCCAAGCAGACGCTGTTGAAGGTCGCCGGAACCCCGCCCCCTTAACAACCGGTTCAGGAGAACATTCATTTGGGCTAGATGGTGCATACTTGAATTAGGTAGGAACAGCGCCAACTAAGACGATCACAAGAGGGGAGAACGACACAGGACAAGCGCCAACTTCATCTAACTTTATTCATCGAAAATTCAGCAAATATAGGAAAAACACAGACATGCGCACAATGACCATCATGCGTCATTGGTCATTGATGAATAAAGTTAGATGAAGTTGGCGCTTGTCCTGTGTCGTTCTCCCCTCTTGTGATCGTCTTAGTTGGCGCTGTTCCTTCCTAATTTAACAACCGGTACCAACTAGTAACAAAGCCTCACGGGCTTAACAGAAAGTCTTCTCGCCGATATGGGCTTCGCGCAGTTGCAGTACAACACCCATGCTTGTTCCCTCTGTGTTACGTCCTTGTTCTGTACTGCACAGCCATATTCTATCATGATTAACCAACTAGCTCATCAGAACGTCTCAATCAAAACGAAAGCTTTGCAGCTGAAGAAAGAAATTGTCCTGGTCCGGGATCTGAACTCTGACAGACGCCTTTTCGGGGTAGTCGCTGTATAGCATCTGAGCTGACCAGCAAGTGAACGCATCGCAAAGCGAGGTCCCAGTGATTCGATTTGTCGATTAACTTGCCCTCGTTCTGCGATCTTTTTATTTATTTAACAATATTGTAGGCCTTGGCACAGGCCCAAACAGGAAGTAGATTGCAAAAATACACATGAGCATGGGAAAAACAGGAGAAAAAAGAAGAAAAGAAAAAGAAAAAGTATAAAAGAAGAAAAGAAAACTGCCATACAACAACACTGGCATTCAACACAAGACCCTTCCTTTGTTTCTCATGAATCAAAGAATAACAAAAGGTCCTCAAAACAATTGCAATATTAGTCGTATAACATTCTTGTAGTTGTCGAAGATCAATAAAACACTACTATTCAGCACATTGCAATATTTACATTTGAAATCATAAGGCAGTATACAATCACACGTGCACTAGTGTCCAATCATTCAACCAACTCATTATCTTTAAGCTACGCGCTCAAATGCTTTCATGAGCAACCAAAATATGGCTCCAATTTCGCGACAAAACCATCCACAGAATCTGATTCTACAATTTCCTTTGGCAAAGCATTCCAGATTTCGATTGCCCATGGGAAATATGAATATCTAAACGTGTCGCACTATTTCGGATACTGCCTGATGTGTTTATTATGACAGGTTCTATAAGAATGTCGGTGTGGTGGCTGCACCTACTCTCGCTTATTTATTTATTTATTTATTTATTTATTTATTTATTTATTTATTTATTTATTTATTTGAACCTCAAGGGTCCCTGGCGGGACATTACATGAGGGATGGGCGCAAGAACGGCGGTTAACAATGAATGTTACATGAGAATCATGACGATGACATGGCTTCCTCGATGGCAGTCTTGAAATGAAACTTATATTAATGTTGTCATTACATAGCATAAAAAGAAACTTCCTGACAGCCACACGACGCCGACAAACAAGGGTAGGCAGTGCTGCTTGTTTTCAAGGAGCACTTACGCTTTCGTGTCGAGAATACTTATGATATATAAATCGCAACGCTTTATTTTGAATACCTTCTAATTTCTATGAGAGACCTTTCTGGTACAAGTTCCACACTATGCTATATACCATACTCATGAATTGGCCTTACTAAAGTTTTATATGCTGTTAATTTCACATAGGATGGTGCTGTAGTTAATTTTCTTCGCAAGAAACCGAGTGTTCGGAAGGCCTTCGTACATTTGTTATCGATATGGGTATTCCATTTTAACGCACATGTAACGGTTCTGCCTGAATATTTTACTGTGTCAGTTTGTATTAAATCTTTACCCATTAATGTATAATTGAACCTAAAGATCGCCTTTTTATAAGTTATGGTCATATACTGTGTTTTCTTAAGATTAATTTCCATTCCCCACATGTCACACCAGCGGGCTACATTGCTTAGTGTAGAATTTGTCTAAGCTGCTCATTGATTCCTTGCACGCATGTGTAAATTACCAAGTCATCGACGAAGAGCCGCGGTCTTACCCGTGCAGAGGAGGTTGCGCTTCGGAGGATCCGGGTCGGGGTTGCCCTCACTCTTGCCGTGACTAGGAAGTGGCCGCACTTTCGCCCGCTATATCCTCGTCCTGAGTGTCCACTCTGCAAGTCGCCAAATGTTGAAGCCGACATCCACCACCTGCTGTGGGTTTGCCCTGCTCTGAAACCGACGAGGCTCCGGCACCTCGCAGCAGCGGGACTCTCGCCGCATAATCTGAGCCATTACACTGCCTGGACGCAGGGACCGCATTATCGATCCCTCTTGGACTTCATTAGGTCAGCAAATCTATTTTCATTCATTTAATCATCCTTGTTCACCCCCATCCCGTACCCTTGTATGCCCTGAGGCATTTATCCTCGCATTAAAAAAAAAAGAGCTGCAATTTTACTCCACTTTCTGCACAACCAGCGATGTCATTAACGTATATGAGGAATACAAATGGTCCCAATGCGGACCCCCGTGGTACCCCTGAATAAACTTCGAGTTGGTCCGGGTCATAATTATTTGTGGTAACATATTGAGTTCGGTTTAACAGATAGGCTGCTATCCATTCTAGTATATTGTGTTTAATTCCGATAGACTTTATTTTCTCGATTAGGTTACAGTGCAGGATGCGAACATAAGCCTTCGAAAAATCAATAAAAATAGCATCAGCTTGGAATTTGGAGTTAATTATTGATGCAAAGTCATGTGTTATGTCTAATAATTGTGCTATAGTTGACAAACCTTTTCTAAAACCGTGTTGCTTAGGATGTAATTGGTTATTTTCTTCTAAGTATGTCGTGACGTACGGCTTTCCTTAATATGTGTTCCATTAATTTACAGCAGCAACTTGTTAGTGGTATTGGTCTATATGTTTCCACGTGTAATTTATTGCCTTCTTTATGAATAGGGATTACTTTGGCACATAGCCAATCCTTGGAAAGCGAGGCTGTACTCAGCGATTCGGAAAATATAATCTGCAAAAAGGGAGACAGCTGCTGCGCGTATCGTTTCAAAAATACATTTGATATATTATCGGGCCCCGGCGCCTTCTTGGGGTCTATTTGCAAAAGCAAGCTTAAAATGCCCGACTCTGTTATCACAACTCCGCCCATCCGGGTGTCAGCGACTGCCACGGGCGCGCACGAGGTTCGCCAGCGTGTGAAAATGGATTGGCAATAGGTATTGAATGTATTTGCTACAACGCGCATGTCTTCTATGACCAAACCTACCACTTTTATTTTACTGCTCACGCCTTCTGGCTTCGGCAAGTAGCGCCGAAACATTTGCGGTTGATTCCTTATGAAATTTGTTAATTTATTTGAAAATAAATCGTCTTTTGCAGTTTTTATTTCTAGTTTCAATTTGCATGTGAGCTCTCTTATCCCCGCAGAATTTATCCCTTTTCTTCGACGTCTTTTTAGTTTTCGTTTTAGGTGAATTATGCTCCGCGTGATCCACGGTGTTTTCCGCTCAGTTCTTTTGAATTTTGTAGGTATGAAATTATTTTCCCAACGCATTATAGCCTCTTTTAGTTATGTCCAAAGGCCATTAACGCCTCCGCCAGATTGAGCTGAGAAACTATCCAAGGTTTCTTCTAAGTAGTCAATTACATTGTCATCATTAGCTCGGCTATAGTCCTTGAAAGCTATTCGAGATGGTTTGGCCTTACACCCAGCGCTCATGCTCACAGTAAAAAATGTTAGAACCAGCATCTTATGCTCTGAAATCCCTTCTTCAACGCGTACATGTGGCGTTATCGACTGTGATACTAAAGCAAGATCAAGTACTGAACAGGCATTTCCTTGGACACGCGTAGGTTCTTTAACAATCTGTAATAAAAAAAAAACTAAACATTATATCAAACAGGCGCTCACAGATTTTTGCATCTCTGTTTCCAATAGTTAACCTATTGCAATCTATCCCAGCTAGATTAAAATCCCCAGTTAATAACATCTTTGTATGGTTATTAATTTTGCTGTGTAGGTAATCATGCACTTCAGGTGGTCGAAATTTCCGGAGTCCTCCACTACGGCGAGCCTCATAATCAGAAAGTGGTTTTGGCACGTACAATTCCGTAATTTAATGTGAGGTCCTGTTTCGTCCGTCATGTTGTCCAGTCCGAGGTGACGACCACTGTGAAGCTCCGTTGTAGTTTGTCGCGGGTACCCAGCACCTCCACCGATTTGTTATGTTGCAGAAGTCATACATGAAGATGTATATACAATATTTACAAGAGATGCAACGAGGCATAAACAAGATGGCTGTAAAGGCCGATTCCACCTCTAAACATCAAATCGTCTTCTTCTAACTGGTGCCATTCTTCGTTGCGCTGTAACAATATTAGGTATTACTTTTAAATGTTTTTTTTAATATTAATATGTTATTCGATTTGTACATTTCACTATTCGAACGCTCTTACGGAGGGCCTATACGGGAGAGAAACTTAATAAATAGGGACCCAGATCAGTAATACCTTTTTTTGTTATCGTTTGCTGCCGTTGTACCATTATGTTAAACACGTTCGACTTTGAAGCTGCACATACAGCTTCCGTAGAAACTAATTATTAATTATTATTATTATAATTATAATTATAATTATAATTATAATTATAATTATAATTATAATTATAATTATAATTATAATTATTATTATTATTATTATTATTATTATTATTATTATTATTATTATAATTATTATAATTATTATAATTATTATAATAATTATTATTATTATTGTTATTATTATTATTATTATTATTATTATTATTATTATTATTATTATTATTATCTGCTAAGTGCGACAGTCACGCCACTGGCTCATTGGCTTGTAACAATCGATTTCTCTAAAACGCGCTACTCAATCTTTCAACGAACAGAACTTCAACAAAAAGCAATTATTAGAATAAGGAGGACAAGGAGTAGATTATAATGAAGTGAAAGGAGGAGAGGCCGGTCTGGAGAGCACGCCTTTAGCCTGAATACCCACGACGGTATATACTCTGGACATGAACGAAATATTAGCGAAAATGCCGACCGAAAAGTATAGGTGCAAAACTTTTATAACGTCTATGCTTCAATGCGGAAGCCTCCTTCACATAGCTGTTTTCTACAAACCAGGCTTGCGTACGGAAACCGAAACGTATAAAAAGTTCTTAATCCATGCTTTTGATCGGCGTTTTCCCTATTTAATTCATCCAACATGCCTCCTCCCGGCCACACGAGACGTCGTCGAAACATCGACTTCACACTCTGGATGTTTAATATACTTTCAAAATATAGTGGCAAGGCCACCCAGGGAGAGTAAAATACAACGCCGTTAAGTAAAAACAAGAAAATATTGGAACGAAAAAGAAAAAACGAAAGGATAGAGGGAGGGCACAACGACAAGGGTTAGGCACATCAACAAAAGAAAACTCTGCGCGTCGAGAGACACTGCGTCTGAGAAGATACCAGCGAAAAAAAAAAGAAGATAAACCTGCCGGAGTGAGAGTCGTGCGCTCGGCGCGGTTGGGCTCGCCGTCCGGCAGGCGCGCGCACCCGGCGACCGAGAGGCCACCGAGGCATGTCATGTCAAACGGCCACTGAGACGGCCACGGGCGCAGCGGAGGGCGAACGGCATGGCTCGGCCTCCTGCGGGGCCCCTGTGATGCCAGGCGCTGCCGTATTCGCCCTTGACCGCACGCTCCGGTCACTTTCGATGGCTTAGGATCGCCTCGGATGGAGCTCGCCCTCGACAAGTGGGAGCGTTGCCTTTCGTCTCGACTCATCTTTGCCACGGCCCCCGAAAGGAACTTGGTCGGTTTCGAGTTTGCCTTGTCAGCCCCTCCCACTGGAATGCATCCTATTCCGAATACCCGGATCGGCGAATCCCGCGTTGTTAGAAACGGGTTCGAAACAACGACCGCGTTGTCCTTTCAAATCGTATTGAGGACACTTCTCTCCGCTGAGGTGGTTTGCTATTGTGGCCTGCAGCAAAGGCTGCAGAACGCATACAGAGGTTGGCATGGCTCGTATCTCCTGTAAAGAAATATGTGACATTTTGAAAGCTGTCTATTCTCAAACAGTTCCTGCAGAACCCATATCACGATGATTGTCGACGTTAATACTATTAACGTTCAAGTAGTGCAGTGACACACAGTATTCACAACGCAGATATACGAAGTGACAGCCTTGCTACCAATCCCCATGCCAAATAATACCCCGGCACAGTATACCTTGTAATCACTTCAGCGCAGTCGAAACTCCGTAGTATTCCTTATAGTATCATGGCTGCAACTTCGCTGCAAGGGTTCTCCATCAAGCGGCCGGGTTCGACGCGGAGGCGTCTGTTGTGGATGAGGCGCTATCACTTTAATATATTTAAGGCTGCGTCACCTTGTGTCACCCATTGGGTCACCTCGGCACAGACCTTGACAACCGACCCGCACAAGCGGCTGTAGCCTGAATTGGTGTTCGTTGTGCTGCAAGTGATAATTTGATGTAAATAGCCTGTGGTGGCACTGACCGGCAGTGATTGTGTGTTTGTGCTCTCTCTCTCTCTCTCTACTTCATTAAATCTTTACATTCCCCTCCTCCGCTCTTCTGCCTAAGGTAGCAAACCAAATTTTCCCTTCTGCTTGACCTTTCTGCATTTCGACTTTCTTTTCTCTCTCTTGGTAAATCCATTCTGGAGTATATATTCCCCAAAAGTGGGCTCATCCCAACATCGCATGCCCAATGACCAAAGTTTTCTACTAGCAAGCCAATAGCAGCCAATAGCAAGTTATACATTCGGGCACATACGCAGTGGCCGCCCATGTTGTCTGCTCAGGAAGACAGCAACCAGCAGTGGCCCAGGGTAGTAGGCAGCTTAGTGAAAGGGGTTAGACACAAATGGACAAACCGTAAGGAACGATAATCGCATTAAAAGGAGACCTCAGTAATTGCGTACACGCTAGCGCAAGTTGTGTATGGCCTTTGCAAGGTCAAACGTACCGATCACAGCCAACAAATCATGACTTATGGGTGATCACTTCAGCGTGGGCCAAGACAACATCGAGATGACTCCCTCGCCGTGACCAAGAAAGAGTAGCCCCGCTGATTGGAAAACGGGTTACCTCATACAGATCACTTCTCTGCTGCATGAACGAACGTGCGTGCTACGAATTCCACAAAGTCTGTGGCTGGGCCACCGCTGCCGGCGGCGTCTTTACGGCAGCGGACGAGCCGCGGTTATACGACCTTCGCGTGCCAAAACATTTCGTTCGGGCAGGGCACGCCACGCACTCGGACGGCACGCGTGCCCAGCATGGTCGGGGCACCGGACAGGCATCGGCCTTTTACGGTGGCTGAGGCGGAAATGCGCACTGCGCATGTCCGACAGCCAGCAAAGAATTAATTCGTTCGCAGACGGCTGGAATGACGTTGGCTACACTTTCAGCAGGTAGATACAATGGCGTCAAGGGTAAGTTTGAACACGTGGGAAATCCGTACTTTTGTTCGTGACACCTTTCTTTAAGGAACTGTTCGCGAGAAACCGAGGCCCATCGATGATGGTTGGATGAATGAGATGATGTTCACGGCATTAGCCAATAGCGGTTAGACCTGCAAAGCAAAACTTTGCCACTCAAGCGCCATGGAGCATTTCGAATTGCCTCCTACCGACTCCATACATTTGATATCATTCGTCCCATCAAGTTACTTTTGTATAATGCGCTTTTCTCCGTGTTTGGGTCACATCTCCCTGTTTCTCCCTGTTTTGTCAAATAAAACTCATCTTACCTATAGTTCGAACCAACTACGTCAAGCAATCTGTTCATTACAGCGCTTTCTTATTATGGAACTCGCTACCATTCATTTTAAAATTAATGACACTATATTGATTTATTACAGAATTCAAAAAGTTCCTTTTGAACCAACCGAGCCTTACGTAACATTTTTTTTGTATTTGCCGCATAATGCATGCATTTTCATTTTCATTGGGTATTACTGAAGTTTATTCCATGCTTATTAACCACGTATGAAACTGCATAAACAAGGTCATTTTCTGTTCAATGTGTTCATGTTTCCATATGTTGCTTAACGGATTTAATTCGTGTTCTACTGTTTTTATAATTTCCGTCTTTCTAATTTGTTTTTATCGTTGTATTTCTTACTGTCACCGCGTTAACAAAGTTGAATTTTCCTTTCGTATATATCATGTACAGGAGGTCCCAATTCAGTCTACGACTCCGGGACATCCTCCTATATATTACGTGTTCTAATAACACCGTATGTAGTAATACAATTTGATTCTGATTCTGCTTAATTACCGCATTGCCGTATGTGTCACAGCTACTGCGGAAAATATGGGTATACTGACAGTTCTACAGAAGACAATAGTACGGGCGATTTCTAACGCTACGCGCACTTCGCGCCAAACTTGTACGCGTTACAGAAAAACAGTAACCGATGACAATTAGTATTACTTATTTGAAGGCGTACTTGATTACAGTTACCAATTATATTTACCCACAAAAGTGATTTATCAATTATAGAAAGTAATCGATTACTTTACCGTTACTTTCCTCCCTACTTCTATTAACATTGCACAAACGCAGTGAATAGAACGAGTTGTCCTGGCTCTTGCCATCCGTCGTCTTCAGCCCTTCCCATGTTTACCTTCACTAAGATTTGCCTTTTAAGCCTTTCTTCCGTAATCTTCCCTGTTTTCTTGTGAAAACATCTGGAGCGGCGCTGAAGGCTTGCTCGATGATGTGCGCGCAGGAGAGAAGGGCTGTGTTGTAGCGTAGGAACACTTTGCTCGCAAGAGTGTTCGTGGTTACTCAGTGCCACGCTTCTGCGGTCTTGGTCCTTTGCGAAGCCCAGTGCTTCATTGTTGCTGAAGTTAGGGGCAGACGCTCCCGATAAGAAGAGCGAAAAACTGAAAAATTGTCTATATCTGTATCCCTGGCATCAACTCCAATGTGGCCATCACTATAGAGCCGTAGAAGCGCCGTTTCAATTTGTCAGCTAATATCTGGTGATATTCCGCCCGGCACCCTTCGCTCGTTAGCCGTATCAATTTCAACAACTAATTGTAACGGACACTAGCAAACGTTCAGGTTCCTTGAAAAGGGGTCAAATCTGTTATGTAATTTAACATAAAGCTAAATGCTATTCAGCCCTGATTCGTGTGTTACAACCGCAAAAATAGGTGTGTATGGGTAACGTACAATATATAAAAGAAATAGAAGCATATGCGTTTAAGGACCAAGAATTTCTGCCCTTATCAGAAAAGTCATCGTAATCATCCTCATCAACCAGTCTATTTGTATGTGCACTGCAACACGATGGCCTCTCCCAGCGATCTCTAATTACCTTCGTCTTGTGCTAGCTGATTCCAACTTACGTCTGCAAATTTCCTAATTTCATCACCCCACCAAATTTTCTGCCGTTATCGCCTGCGCTTAATTCCCTTCTCTTCGCACACATTCTGTAACTCGAGTGGTCCACCAGTTATCTGCCCTACGCATTACATGGTCTCTACAGCTCCAATTTTTTTTCTCTTAATATCAACTAGAATATCAGCTGTCGTCTGAAAGCAAGACCTATTAAATCAGACTTCTTGCTCCTCTTAAGGCTATCCATGGTACTACGCAATGACCGAAGCTTCTTGATCATTCAGAATTTTCTGTGCCGCAAAAGTATATCAGCTAGAATATCAGCTATCGTCTAAAAGCAAGACCTATTAAATCAAACTTCTTGCGCCTCTTAAGGCTATCCATGGTACTACGCAATGACCGAAGCTTCTTGATCATTCAGGATTTTCTGTGCCGCGAAAGTATAGCACGCAACATTGTCTCATTTTCTGCCTCGCCTTGTTGTATTAAATACTGTCCTATGGCTCGAGCCTAAAAAAAACACGCAAGTATTCTGCCCATGTGGACATATTTCAGAGTTAATTTCCTGTGTTTTGTATAAGTTCAGATAATCATCTTGTATGACTGACTCCCTTTTACGCCCGCATGCCCGTTTTCTGTTTCCCTATCTCACATTGTTTTGTCTACCACATTTGTCTTCTCTCTACATTTTGACTCGCGTGTTACTTTTTACTAGGTTAGAGAGGTCTAGGATTAACCTCAATATGAAGAGAAAAAGAGTAAAATTAGTTAAAAATAAACAGTGCAACCCAGACGCTGAAAGGGTGAAAGCAGACCAATTCAGCTTGGTGCTTGCAAACAAATATGAAGCTCTAGAACAGAGCGATGAAAATGACAGAGGCAATGAATGAAACACTAAATAGGGTAGCTTCAGAGGCAGGAATTGAAGTGGGATGTAAGGCACCAATGCAAACAGTAGGTTAGCTCTCCCAAGTAACAAATGACCTAACAAAGAAACCACTAAGAATGAAAGTGTCCAAGGGGTAAGACAGAATTAGCGGAGCTGTCAAAACTGATCATGAGGGTTGAAATATCTCGCAGCCGATGTACCCGAAACGTCAACCTCTCTCCATTCTCCACGTGCAGCTCTCACCTAAGCTAATCCAGGGGATTCCCCAACCCCAAAGCCACACAAGACGTTTTACCAGCGACGATGGCTGCGTGAAAGAGCTGTTTGTTAAATAAAGTTCATATCTTTCTCTCACCACTTTCGTCTTCTCTGCGTCCGCCTATTTGAATTATGCCTATAGACGAATTCATAAATATATTGAAAACGGGGTCCAAGTTGCATGCAATCATATTTATGTTTAGAAAATAAAGTGTCCATATCTTTATTTTATGTTTTGTGATATGGTAGCTCGGAACGCACCGTTCGTTGCAGCCAAAACTGTACACACCAAGGCACCTCAGCTGCGCATGAGTTCAACTAAAGGTGAACAAAGCATTGCGTGATCTTGGTCAAAGCAGGGAGAGCAGAAATGAAAGCGCTGCTAAAACAGGAAAAGAAAAGTAAACAGCTCAGGGAAACAGCGGCCAATTCCGCATTCAATCGATTCCCAAAGCACCTCGGCTGCCGGCGAAACTTCCTGGCTCGGCTTGCGAAATGGTCAGCCGATAGGATGTCTCCTCGCACACTCCTTCGACCTCAGGCGATCTTATTTCGGCGCGCGCGATCTTTCGTAATGCGGATCGCTTACTTGGGCGGCGAGAACAATGGACGGATTCTATTTTGCTTCTGTGTGCTTGAATTTTATCTAAGCCAGCTCTCTTAGGTATTCGTAAAACAAGAAACGACTGCGGCGACTGACAAACCTTCCTCATTACGTCTCGCCATCTGCATGGGCTGTACAGCTTGTCAGTAGTGCCAAATACGCTATAAATATTAAGGAACTTGGTTTCCGTTAAAACAAACAAACAGACAGCACATGTTTGGTACATATTTGCAAGTGATCTTGGCTCGTGATTGCTTATTTATTGTTTTAAAGCGGAGCCCTATTGGGATTGGCCCTTGGGTTTCTGGGCACGTCGGACCGGGTAGCATGGTTTATTTTTTAATCTACAAACTAGTGCCAGGGAGCGCACCTCTGTTTAGCGTAATAATACGATAAATCATGGCATGAAACCTGTACATATATATAGTCGGTTCATCGGTGTCTCTAAAACACAGAGACTTGTTGATATATTATCGCACGGTATTCAATGTCTTCTTTAATTTTCCTAAATTTCTTATCTTTTGGCTACACTATTCTTGAGCAATCGGGTGTGTGCCACTGACTATGTACCCATTCTTGACCAATCCTGTACTACATAGGCGTACCTGGCCAAACTCGCACCCACCCCTAGGTCTGCAACACTTCAGGAGTGGCTGGCAGACTCCTTCCCTAACTACGTAGGAACCACGACCGAGCTGATCATGCCCCTCGGCTTTGCTGACGGCAACTTAGAGCCAAGCGGGAGAACCTAGACCGGCGTTCTAGATATAAAATTTACTCTCTCTCTCTCTCTCTCTGCCTCACAGTGATAAGTGCCACTGTGTCACGAGGGGTATATAATACTTCAATATATTTAGATATGATTCGTATATATCTGTGCCCATGAACATCTCGTCACCATTCTGCCTTTGACAGGCCCTGTACTTAATCCCTTCGTCCCCTTGACATCACTGTGTCGATGTCTTACACTGTGCGTCCGCCTGACATGGTGTCTGCATTTCAGCGTAGCTTGTGAGTGGTGTTCTTTATTAACATAAACGTTACATGAGATTACAGAAAAAGATATTAAATTCTGTGGTTCTGCTTGCCAAAACTGCGAGTCTGATTATGAAGCACGCTGGCGTGGGGGACTCTGACTTTTGATCTCCTGGAGTTCAACATACGCCTAAACCTAAGCACAAAGCGTTCTTGCGTTTTCGCTCCCATCGAAATGTGGCCACCGGGGCCCATTTCGAACCCGCGACATTGCATTAGCAGCGCACCACCATACGCACTAAACTACTGCGTCTGGTATGAAATTACAGTTTGTATGGGATGAAAATGTGCACCATTTGGCAGTTGCGAACTAATATTCTCCTGAATTCAGCCCCAGATTCGAACGAAGGAGAAATCTGTTGTAACGTGTATTCCCGACCAACCAAGTGACGCCGCACTCAATCACTGTGTTTTACTCATGTGGGGCAGGTTCACGTTTAAGGTTACTGGCATGACAGGCTCGGGATGATTTTAGGCGTTCGTTGGCGTGTCGCTATCTTTTTCATGCTTTCGATATCTGTACAAAGGCAAATAAGGCTTGAGTTCGCGTAGGCGCGTCAGGTAGTTTGGGTTAGCGAGAAGACGAAGCAAACAAATTGAGGTCTCTAGCCTCGTAAAAGGTACGGAAGACTTAAAGCACGAAAACGGTGTTCTAGCGGTCCCTTCACGGGTTATAAATCGCGGTGATCTGACGGGAATGAGAAATGCGAGATAGGAGATACGCGCGATGAGTGTCGGCGCCCATACCATGCGTCGGAGTAACCGTTCTGCGAGTACTCCTTAGCCTTAAGCCTTAATAAACAAATGCATTACCACACCGCACAGATGCACGCCGTCATGCGCCCGTGCACGAGGGATTTGGTACGCTCGCCGGGTGGCGAGCTCTCGGTCGCTCACCGGAGCACAGTAGACCAGGTACTTCAGGAAACGGTGCTTGCAAGACTGATTGGGGGGCATAACAGCGGCGCCGAACAAATGCAAGCGATGACTGCGCGGTCAGGACAGAACCCGTTGAGAGCTACCCGCGCCCCGGCCAGCAAATCAATGCACGACGGATGACAGGATGCATCCATTTTGTCCAGTGGACGTGGCCGTGACCACGGCATTGCATAAGGCAATGCAGAAAGCAACACCAACAGCAGCAGCACCTGCCCACGGGTAACAATGGAATGAATGAAACCGAAGAAAGCGGACTTGCCGCCGGCACCGCAAGGAGGCCGGTGATGCGCGGTGTACGAAGGCATCCCGCGATTGAATCTACTCAGGAAAAACAAGGCCGGGTGCAATCTGGGAGTCAAGGCCGACGACGCGCTGTCCGTGGAGCGGAACGCCGAGGGCTGCTAAAGGATTATGCGGCAGACCTTCCCAGTGCCTGTAAACGGAGGAGAGCACAATCTAAAGGGCATGTTCAGCGGAGAGAGAGAGAAAACGAGAGTTGGGACTTGCATGTTGTATTTGCTGATCCATGGAGCCAGAGAACAAACCGATAGGAATATAAGAGAAACTGTGAGGGCGCAGATAGACACACAAGAGCGCTTCGCGTTGTCTTGATACCGTGCTCGGAGATTTAAATAAACAAAACTCCAACGAAGCACAGATGCGCCCTTGACATTTCTAGTCATGTTGTTTCCCAAAGCAGTTATTGCTAAATTGCTGCTAACTTGGAGAAGATTACACACCAATCGGTGCCTTTTTCTAGGTATTGATGCTTCCTGCACACAGCGATTATACCAGCAGATCACTGAAACAAGAAGCACATGTGTCGCTCTTTCTTTTGGCTTCTTTTATGGGCATTCTCGACTACACTGCATCAGTTGTGGCTTAGTGGGCACGGCTCATGGGAGTGCGCAGGCGATATTCTGTGTGACACAGTTATGTGAACGACGACCTCAGAAAAATAAAAAATAAATAAATGCTAGAATGTTTGTCTCAGAATAAATGTAGGTGAACGCAGATACGAAGCGTCTGATCATGATTATCGAGATATCTTGAACTAATTCAAATGCGCCGCGCCAACACAGTGCAATGATCCAAATTTGTACCATTGACAGCATCATGGTAGTTGCGGGCCTTGGCAGAAAGAAATGTTGGGTGGCTAATTAAGCCACACATGTATTTTTTTAACGAACTGAAAAAAGAATGACTAACAAAAACGGGCCCGCAGTGTGAAGATACACAGAACTTTTTAATATTTATCGCCTAGTCATGCTCTTCACCTTCACTTACGAACTTGCGCAGAATGCGTACATGGGCAGTGGTTCTTGAAAAACCTGTCCTGTCTGGCTGAAGTGACGCAAGTAGAGCATGGTACTGTGACATAGACACGGCTAGGCTCAGCGTTCGAAGGGAGTGAGTCAGTGGCTAATTCAACTCTCTTGAATCCCTTGCGCTTGAGCATAAGGGGATGTCATGGAAGTGAGGAACACTTGCATTTGCAGTCACATAAAAAAAACGCACGCCGTCCATTTAGGTCCGTGAACGTCCGTGTTTACCTTTAACTATGAGCAATACCGACCAGACGAGCTTTCGTCGAACTGTTGATTTCAACTTGCCTTTGTGTTCAATGTAGGACTCTCCAATCTATGACAGTGTAGTATTACCTTCCTCTTGCGCGGCATTGTTTTCCCTGCTGTATGTAGGCGACTGCCACCCATGTTCTTGTGTAACGCTGAATTGCTCTTTATATCGAACACGTTAACCTCTCTCTCTCGGGCGGACTCGCAAGCGAGAAAATATAAGCGGGCTAACATAGCAGAGTGTGGGTATAGGCCAGTTGGTTATTCATGATAATTTCAGTCTTTATCGGCAGAAAAAATGACCAGCTGGAAAGAGAGTGTAGAGGTAGTTGCCATTCGACGATTTAAGAATGGTGATTGCGTTAGCTCACCGTCAGTTGCGGTTTCTCAGAAAGAAATTTTGTCTCTTTCCATGCGATACACACGTGTGCGGTACCTCAGTCTGTCAGCGTTTACGTTAGTATTTGCATCGCACCCCTGTTTGAGGTCGCTCTTTGTATTTTGGTTTTTACGTTGCTTGTCGGGTGCACATGTGTGTCTGATCTATATAACCTTAGCGTTCGTTTCATTAAATCATCAGTTGTCAGCATCGCTTCGTGTCGTCCCTTTCTTCAGGTCTCGCGTTTTGCTTGCGTCAATTTCCCAAAATCACAATTAAGCGGGCTAGCATCGGGAACAAGGACAACAGCAGTTACGCCAACGAAGAGACAAAGAGTGACGTTTCATGGCACGGTCCCAGGAAACGCTGCAAAACTTATAATTCACGGCGGTTACGCACTCTGGCTTTGTCCGCAGATCGAGTTCTGCATATACGGCCGGTGCAAAGACCTCTTCGCGCACGGAGTCCAGATAAGGACGTAGCGCGTCCGATAGGAGCTGCATGGGAATACGGAGCCAGTTGAGCGGGAAAGCCATCGCCGCCACCGCAACCGCGCGTGGTCATCTCTGCGGGTGAAGAGCGGGCGAGCGGCATTTGAAGAGGAGGAGAGGGCGAGAAAGGAGACGGCTGTCACATCTGGGCAAAGAACGCGCGCCGCAGGAAAGAGAACGCGGTGGAGAGTGTTCTGAGCGGCGCGTGTACAAAACCGGGTTGCCTTTCGCCTTCGGTGCGAGTCGAAGACGAACTTGCCTCCGAGAAGGGGATAAACTGCCGCGATCCAACGCAACCGGCCCTGCGCTCTCTCTCCCCCCGCGTCCCATTCGAGCCTTGGCAGTTGCCTTCCGAGCAACGCCGCTTTCACCCGCGACGGTTGCTCATCGTCGTGTCGCCTGAACACAGCACTTAAGTGGAAAGCCATGGAGTTTTCACCGGCCGCTAAATCGGCCAGACTCTTCCTGGTCGCCGCACTTCTTGCCTTCTGTGCACGCGACGCCGCCGCTGCAAGTGGTGAGTGAATTCATTGCTTGGGTGTTTCTTCGCTCTCATTACAAGTCCCGGATAATTGGGAGAGTTGAAACCGCAGGGAGGCGACCGACAACAAAATGCTGTGCTATAGAGTGTCGTTCGTCGCTTGAGGCACGCTTTTGTGTAGCGATACGTCGACAGAAGTTTGCGAGTTTTCTCATTCTTATACCCAAAATAGCAATTTAGAACCAAACAAAATCACAAAATGCAAAATAATGAAAAAGAAAACGGGCAGCGGATAGTTGACAAGGCCGCTCGGACTTGCACTTACCATATCCAAACTATATAACATTCGGCATATGACCAGGGTGGGCGAAACGTGAAAGCAAAGCAGGCAGACGCACTCAAGTGTTTTGAGGCCCCTCGTGAGACGTCGTTCAGATCTTCGCCTCACCCAACTGGTATTATCTGGCATTGTTTCGCGCCCGACTTTCCTCTTGCCCGAATGAAGCGCGCGCAAAGCACACGCACCCGGAACTAATTTTCTATGGGTCTTGAGAGTGAGTTTTGCACAGCTCGTGGATAGACCAAACAAAGATATTTGAGCGCTCACTGCATAAATAGAAAAAGAAACACAGATTATGAAGGTTTACGTGCCAAAACCACGATCTGAATATCAGGCACGCCTAGTGGGGGACTTCGGATTAATTTGGCCACCTGGGGTTTATATATATATATATATATATATATATATATATATATATATATATATATATATATATATATATATATATATATATATATATATATATGGTGCTTGTTCTTTAGCTGCACCAAAATTTTTAAAATTCCCTTTGGCAGGTGGTGACCTCAATTCTAATCTTCAACTAAACTACTCGATGGCGCGGGCATTGCTGCCACAAGCAATCAAATGTGTAATTGACTAATTACCCAAATTTGACTAATTCAGTTTGTTAGTAATTAATTTAGAGCACATATATTGCAATTTACGACTTGTTGCTAGTTAATTTGCGAAGCATATCGACTTCCAACGAACTCTGAGGAATGGAGGTGTGCGCCCGTCGACCTTGCGCTGAAGATGCGTGCCTGTTGCACTTGCGCTTTTGAGAAAACACCGTCTTCTCCGTTCAAGCACAAAGTTACTAGAACTCCAGTGCATTTCGTTGGACAGTGAAAATTAATATCTCAAAGTTAGCGTCATCCAGAGAGTTGGTTTCAAGCGGATACGTCTAGCGAACTCGCCGGCCACAATCTGTAAATTGCATTATGTACCGTGAAAAAAAATTAAATTATGGGGTTTTACGTGCCAAAACCACATTCTCATTATGAGGCACGCCGTAGTGGAGGACTCCGAAAATTTCGACCACCTGGGGTTCCTTAACGTGCACCTAAATCCAAGTACACGGGTGTTCTCGCATTTCGCGCCCCCTCGAAATGCGGCCGCCGTGGCCTGGATTCGATCCCGCGACCTCCGTGCTCAGCAGTCCAACACCACAGCCACTGAGCAACCACGGCGGGTGTGTTTTATTTTAACGTTAACGATTTTTTAAAAATCGCCCGGGGCATTATATAAGCGCAAGTCTACTTATTGAGCTGGAATACTCGAAGAGTATACATTACACTACACTGGAAATCAATGCGCATAATAAGATAATTACCAAAGTTTTAGTAATGAAGTTTTCTACTAATTCTGCATACCACATTCTACATAAGTTTTCTACAACTCTACATATTCGAATACACGAATTGATGACAGCAATTTCACAATGCACATCCACTTGGAACGAATTTTGAAATTAACAGCAGGTTTGAGATAAGCGTTGTCAAACTTACCGTAAAAATGCACTGTTGTTCCACTTACATTTTCAACAAAGGGCATTTTTATGCATTGAAGCTCAAAAGTTCTTGGAACACCAATGTATTTCGTCGCAAACTTTGTAAACGCATATATCGAAACTGGTGTCATCCTCAGAATTTATTTGAAGCGTTTATAACTTTAAAAGTTTCCGGCTACAATGAGTAAATTACAACATGTGAGATAAATAATTAGTTTAGAAGTTAATTAGCAAAAGTTTGTTAATTCGTCAAATATTCACTTTCATTCTTTGTGCAAATGTTATCTGCCATGAGAGTAATCCAGCTCAATAAGTAGAATTGTGCTACACGATTTTAAAATTACTGCTAACAATAAAACAAAGCACCCCGTATAACGACGAGGGGCAGTACCTGAACACGAGTGAAGGGCATCACTGGCAGCACCGCTTGCCGATAACGATTGAACACTCGCTTTTCAGCAGCTCTGCTACTAGCTAAAGGATTTCCGGAAAAGTTTTCTCTGCCACACGCACGATTCGAAAAAATATTGCCAATGAATGGCAGTCGATATCGATATGATAGCACGAGATTTCATTTTTTTTCTTTTTGTACGTGTGTACGCGTAGATAATATCAAAGACAGCTAGCATCCCCCCTCAGTTAAGAAAACCCGTGAAAGTTTGTCAAGATAGCAACGACTTACTTCAAACACCCGAGGTATGCACGAATCCTTGTAGCAAGGTGCGTGCGAGTAAACTTGTATTTTTACTGTTTGCAAAGCGCTCTGAATTCCAGAACAGAACCAAATGCTCGGTGATACAGGAAGAATAAAAACACACTCCTAACCCTTGCCGCTACTCAAATGACTTGGCCAAAAGAAATAAAGCAACTCTGGCTACAGATCCTGCGGGCTCGTGAATTGGCTGCGACAGTGTTTTCCAAGTCGGCAACGAGAACGTGATCGTTGTGTAAGATCAGCTGGGCCCCTCGATAGCAATCAACCGACTTTTTATTTTCCCACATGGTCTCAAGGTGCGCAGCATTGAGAAAGAGTGCCAGCCCGCCGCTTTAAAAAAAATTTATTTATGCTTGAAGCCTTCGGCGCACCGTAAAGCGAGTAAACCAGGATTGACGCCTCTATACAAATGGCTCTACAACGACGTATGCCTTGGCTACACTTTATATAATACAGTTTCTGTACCAAGATACCCAGGATGTTTTCAATGAACGTAAGTAGACGGGTGTAGACGCGGTGAAGACAATGAACGTGAGAAACTAGATGGAGAAGCATTCCGAACACGTACGTTACCATCCAGGCACGCTTCCGTTGAGATTTGTAGTTGCGTGTTATCAACTGCGGCGTCTGTGTTTCTCACGATTTGAACAAGATCAAGCCGCCAAAAAATTGGCTATGCATTCGGCACATTATGCTGCACATCTGCGGCTGAATTAAAGGAAGTATTTCAAGAGCTTTCAGCTACTCGCAGAGCCTCACTGGCTTATATGAAGAATTCTTGAATGAGGCAATTCAGAAACTTCGCACAAAGTTGCCTTGTGACATTTTGACTCTTGACAATGATCCCCAGATATTTCTCCTGATATCTTTTGGTACGTACTTTACGCAAAGCACCGACCGTTGTCTAGAAACACTTCTTGAGTGCTTTGTCCTAATGCCAGTGACGTCTCATGTTCATTGTTGTTGCTTATCATGACGTACTACGTACATTTGTGGAAATGTACACAGCGGGCTCAGATTCATGTTCGTGGTCGAGGTGTCGACGATATCACTAATGCGGGCCGTCAACTGTTACTCCTGGAGTAGGGGAAGGGGGTGACTTGATCATGGACAAAATCACGCCACGACGACTCCTGCAAGTCACGTGAAAATGCGGAATGGCATGAGACCTGCCCTTCAATTGCCATCCCTACCTTCTGGCCGGCCCACACACGAGCACGCGCGTGTCCTTTTCTTGGTGGTTTGATAGCTCTCGCTGTATACATTGAGGTGGATTTTGGACCACGTGGAATGCAGTAAGGTGGACCGTGCGGCGCGCGGGTGCAGCTAGCGGGAAATGAGTTCGTGACGTCCTGAACATCAAGGCTGCTGTACCTGCTGATCCTGCCGGTATTCGATAGAGCAGCACAATTATTATGAGGTCTAGTCGCTGTGCGACAGTGGACGTGCCATACACTGTAAATGAGAGCTAAATGCAACGCTAATGTATAAAACTGCGTCATTTAGTGACCTTCTGCTGAACCAACCACTATCGCATTGGTTTCTAACTTGAAGGAGTCATTAACCGTTTGCAAGCTGTCCAGACAGTAGTAACGTCCGTAAACGGGCAGTGACGTCATTACACTTTATACATGCCACCATGACAATACTACCTCCATCCATAAACTCGTTCAGGGCCTTTATTTTATTACAACTATTTATTTCTTATGGCATTGGAAATATATGCCCCTGTGAGCATCTAACGCACACTCTCTAAGCTCTAACTTCTTTGAAGGAGCACATTTCCACTTTGTTAAACGTAAGTGGCCCTCTTATTTGTAAATAACGATAACGACCACATGCCTTTGGGTGCGTTGGTCTGCAGCTTGAATCGATGCTCCTAAATGTTTCATGGGTAATACATATAACTCCAGTGCCAAGCGTCGTGTTAAAGATACTGTTGGCTCCTGGAAATTTTTAGTTGTAAACATTAGGCACCATATTGCTTTACGCCTCAAATTGCATTATTTAGGTTTACCTATCATTGTACGGGGCTAGGAGTATCGCTGACCTATAGATATGTGAACAGGTTCACTTTTATAAGAGTTACCACGCTTAGAACTGCTGCTCAAAACACGCAGCTGCGGCGCTTGCAACGACATCGCCGGGGTTGCATCGCTGTCAGCGCGAAAGGCCCCTACAGGGGCGCGCGGAAGGCGCTCCTGCCTGGCAGCTTGGCCTCTGCTCGTCCTCCAGAGAGCTCGGGCGACGTCAGCGCGAATTACGCCGAGGCCGCCGAGCACGCGCTGCCCGGCGTCCCGGAAGCAGAGGGCCGCCCGTGTGCGGAGTGAACGCGACGATCGTCCTGGAATTTCCCGCAGGCATTCCGGAAACGCGGATCGGAAGTGCTCGGCGGCGGGCGGCCGTATTATTCTCGGGGGCATCATCATGCCTTGTAGCGCAATGTCGCCAGCTCCTGCGCGGCACGCCCATCAAGGGCAGATGTGAGCGGCGACAAATGCAAGCAGAGACGGCACGTAGGCGCCGCTCTTTGTCTGGAGCTGCGCAGCTCGGACACTTGTTTTCAGGAGGTGTGAAGCCATCAGCGTTACTGCTGGCACAGTACTTATCGAAAGCAGCCGACTCGGAGCTAGTATAACTGGAGCTCTCTCCAGCCATACAGTCGCAATACTTCGCCTGATATCTTCGTGCAACGAGGCTCTTGTCAATGAATTTGCTGTGACCGCACTCTCTACGCCGTGTTCACCATCCTCCATCTCGGGTAGCCGTTACTTGGGTAACACCTACTACTTTTCTGCGTTCTTTCTGTCCCTGTGATTTTACTGACACGAAAGACTGCTCTTCGCGTCCGCCTCTTGGAGAAATCCAGCTCAAATGCTACAATTGTACTCTCTTCCGCAAGTAACATTAAAAAAATTCTGTTTGGGTGAAACAAAAGCCATCTTCCATTATAGCGTATATGGCGGACGGGGGTATCTCTTAGCGGGATTCTGTTTTTCCCCAAAGTTTTCAATGGAAGCATCAGCCCTCCTTGATGACGTCACTGCCACAGCGCTCGGTCATACTTGATAAGGAGCATCAGTTCGGTTTCTTTGGGTTTTTTGGGGTTTTTTTTTCAATACCTCCGCTGACCGTTCATATCCGAAACGACGTGACTGCGACACGTTTCTTCATCCACCCTATATCTGCGTATCCTCAGGCGAGAAAAAAGAAAGAAAAATGGCTGTGGCTTAGCTAAGGTTAAGCCCAGGATGCGAAGCATACTAGCCTTTATTTAGTTGTTGAACCACTGTTTAGCCTGGTGAACTGCTGTTGCTTGGCTATATTTGGTTCGGCTAGACGAAGAAACAACTCATGCAGGCGAGCGCACGAGCTGAGGCCCGGCTATGTAGCTACGCGGCCGCAAGCGAGCGCACGAGTTGAGCCTCCGTTTTTGCAGCTGTTATGACGTCATATGGTAGCTACGCGGCCGCGCGCGGCGCAGCAAGGAAGAGCGTGGTTGTGCGGCTAGTATGCTTCGCATAAAAGCGACCGAAAGCAACAACAAGGTGGGCAACTGTGTGTATGCGCTCGCTCAGCCTTTACGTGCGATCACCCATTGAAGTTGGCGACAGTGTGGGCGATGCTTTCCGTCGAGTACCGGTGGCGCTGTCGGTTTTCAGAACGCTCTGTTTATACAAAGAGTTCGCGCGTTTAAAGACGGAACGAGCGCGAGACGAGCGTCCCAGTCGGCACGGCATTGCCCGCGAAACGATTGCGTCAGGCAGAGCCCACGCCTGCACCCAACACTGTCTGCGCTTCAACTGTAGTACGTGGGACTGCAAAAGAGAGAGAGAGAAAAAAAAGAAAGAACTGGCACGCTAGAAGGTCGCTTGCTTCGAAGAAGAATGCGTGTAAACTATGACGGTGTGCCCACGAAGACGGAGGCCAGGACGTGACCAGACTGCGCTTTTCGAACTTACACTTTGACACTTTACCGACGTCTAGCGCAGGCTATACTTACTCCAATTTCTTTCCTCGTAAGGTTCCACATGTTGGCAAGAGAGCTAACCGTAATGTGAAGGCAGTGCGAGGACGGATGCGCTTGTGTGCAAATGAAAGTGAGCACGAAGAAATGTGACGCCCATGAGCAGCTGAACGAGATAAGCCATAGTCTGGAATCATTGTATACATCTTATTGGACTTGAAAACTGCGTCGTCACCACGTTAACGAGACGCGTCAGCACCACTCCCTCTGTTGCAAGAGGGCTCTCCGAGAATGAATCGCGGATATAAAAGAACACGACATTGCCGACGCTTTCATCGCTGGTGATGGACGGAGGCTGCAAGGCGCGCCGTGCGCATGGTTCTGCCCATGGCTTCCGCGCTACTCGTGGCGTCTTTCTGAGCGTATTCACGTTTCGTTCACATAGCCCAGAAACATTAAAATTACCCGTGTTCAAACACTTCAAACGTAAAAAATTCATTGTGCATTTAAAAGTGTCTTACGATCGTCTTACTGCCTCCCCTGTCCTTAGTGTTATCTTACGTCGCTGGCAAGCCATGGAAATTTGAACTTTGGCCGCGTTGATCCTTCACGTGTGATGCCTTATTTACGGATACAGTGAAAAGCGTCTGATGTCAAAAATAAAAAAAATCGCGGGCGAATGCTTCTGTTATTAGCACATTTCACCAGTATGAATAGTTGGCTTCGGAATAGGGCCAAAACACACATGCACTATGCATATGCATAACAAAGCAAACACATACGCTAACTAGCACGTGAGTACAGTGCCAACAGAACCACAAGAATGGCCAAACACGCTGTTTTGTCTTCGCACAGTGTCAGAACATAGTCGCCCGCAAACATCAACGCGTCCAGTGCTATCACGCGAAATCTCGCAAAAGTAATTGCATCCCCGACATCGGTCAACCGAGGATACTGACCCAGTTGAAATTGGACGGAGCGCAACTGTGCGGAGTTATAGCTGCAAGCATTTCAGAAAGAGTACTGACTAACTATCCGGTTGCAGTAATTTATAGACAAGCAGCTGCTAAGAGAAAGAACGGTTCAGAACGTCAGCTATACCTTTTGTACATGGGTGGTCGAAAGTACTTGGCGGATGCTCGATGGCGACGGAGAGGCACGACAAGTGTGATGCGTCCATTTCTTCCTCTGATGCGGATTCTCCTGCATATCGCTTCCCTCGAAGGCTCCTTCCTTCCCGCTTTCGCTCCGTTTCGGCGTACTAATACGTCCCACAAAATTTGAACTCGTTGCCTCGTCTGTCAGAGCATATATAGACTAGCATGCGCGATACGGGCGCCCGAGCAGCGAGCGGAGATAAGCGGCGACGATTTTTCGCGGCGTTCTGTTTTCTGTGACGTGAAACGAACACACAAAAAAGAACCACAGAAATGTGACTGAAGTAGGAAGTATATACCGCTCCTGTTCTAGGTAATAAATCATTCATTATGATATCATCTTCGAAATATAAGAAAGATGGGCAAGTGCAGGTTATGCGAACATAGACTTGGAAGAGCGGCAGCAGCCGCTAGCAACGTGTTAGTCTCGGAGATAAAAAACTGTCCATTCGTTTTCCTCTGGTTGCTTGGTAGCTTTGGCGTCGCGCTGCTAAGCACGAGATCGTGGGGATCAAATCCCGGCTGCCGCCCGAGTATACCACGCGTGCACGCGCTGGGTGCACACGCTATAAAGAACGCCGGAAGTTTATTTTTCCTCCGCACGTATATAGGAGCTCCGAACCATTTCCATGCTCACGGAGCTGGGTCGAGCTTCACTTGCGTTCTATTTCTGCGATGGCCGTAGCGATGAAAATCACGCTCTAATCACACCTGACTTCGAGCCTTATATAGGTTCTGATATTGCTTGTACGATCCACTAGCGCATTTGACTACCTACCCTTGTAAATTAATTTCTCATAATAAAATTTCTCGCCATAAAAATGCTGTTGTGTGATTTGGTAAAATCTGTTAAATATGTGTTATGAAAGGAATCTGCGCGCGAAAATTAAACGTGCAAGACAAAGACGACGCGGACGAGCACTCTTCACCATCGCGGTCTTTTACGCGTGGTATTTTCATGCATTTTTTTTTCTTGCTCAGATCTCGTTTAAAACGACTAACGGTACACATCCAAATTTCATCTAAACTGATCATTAGCTAGCTTTCTGAATGCACGCATGTAGTTATGAAATGTAAAACTCAGATTGCTAAAATGCGCGAGATTTCTGGGGAACGTGTTCGACAAGAATGCCGCTGAAAGCATTTTCGTGTGAGCGCGGACATACCGCCGAAAGTAATAGTGTACGATTATGAATATCGGCAGCCAGACCGGAAGAACGCCGCCCGCTCACGTAGCAAACACTGGCTGAGGGCAGAGCTCGCTATTGGGGACGAGGACTTACGGAGTCGCCGTCTAAGCGCCTCGCTGGCCTAGCATGAGCGATAACGGGGCGCGTTCCTCATTGGCTTGGCTGTCGGCGCTCAGTAAGAACATCACGCATGAGCCCTCATGGGCATTTCTGTAAGTGCTCTCAAAACGAGGGAAGTTTTTTACTGTCAAAATATTAATCTTGGGCAAAGAGGGAACACAGAATGGTTACGGAATACGTATATACAGTGCACACCCACTGCGCGCAGTCGCCGCGATAGTGTCCCCCGAACCGGTTTCCTGCTTGAAAGGTAGGCAACCGCTGAGAGCAAACTATGTGAAGTATGCTCTTATACGGGGGCTGTCTGTATAAGCAGATGTAGCTTTGCAGGATGAAGCCTCACTGCAGTGATCGCACGGCTTCGCGGTGACCGAGTGCGCGTCTGCATGCACGTCCGCGCATAATGTTTCGCGCCGTGCCGTGGGCTTCAAGTCGCAGCGTATGAACATTTGACAGCTCACAAACAACCATTGTTGCGTGGACACTAGCAGAGCTGTTCAAAAATGATCTCGTTATAACTATACGGACTTCGGCGCCTACGACGGTGACTTGTGATGTCCCGTCGTGACGATTCAACCTTTCTTGTTTTCTTCGAAAGTATTGGACGTTACAATATCATTTCTAAAGTTGCATCGCACTGTATTTTCATCGGCCTTCTCAGTCAGCAATTACCAGCTGCTTCTTTTTCTTAATCCAGTACGTTTCATTGTTTGCTGCTACACAAGCATGCGCACATGCCATGCCTTTTTTTATGTGCTTTTTACCGTCCCCTTTCCCTTCCACTGAACTGGCCAGCATCTAGCAGCAACAAGTTTGTAAACCAAACCTTCATGACATTAGCCGAGCAGCGCGCACGGGCGAGTATCTCAGTGCGCGCTTTCTGCTACTCACTGAACATCGCAGTCCCGACACCGTAGCAGAAATCTTCCGCATAGAAGTGCTTACTGCACACCCGAGTTAAAGCCGATGGCTGCTTGCCGGTCCTAAATTTCGCGAGCCAAGCTTCACGCAGCTTCTTGTCTTGCGTCTACGTGTGAATAAGGCTGACACCAGGCTCCGTTGCATACGTCCGGCACTGCCGTACTGCGGCCTGCCATGTTGGACACCTTCAAAGGCAGCCACTACCTACCATAGGGCTTTCAAGTGTTGTCAAACACACACCCGAGGCGGCAAAAACCACCCCATTTAATCAGAACCGCAGTGCAGGTGGGACTTCAACTTTTAGTTTTCTGCTCGCTTCGGGGCTTACGAAGCAGCCGACGCGGCCGTTGTGTCCACGTGATCCCTTATACCACGTCACGCCGACGGTGGCGCCAGCTTTTCTAGTGGCGGAGCTCGCCCGCAATAGCATATGGCTGCCCCGCGCGCCAACCGGAGAGCACGGCGGTTCGGGATGAAACAATTTGGCACGTGATTGGGCTTGCAATTTTGTATGAACCGGGCCACTTTGGTACGGAAACATTACAAGGAGATAATGCGAATGGACTGCGAAGGAGCGGAGGAAGTTGAATACAAATGCGCAGGCTCGTTGGCCATTGAAGTTCGTTTCACGTTTTCTACGTCTGCTTACGCTTCTCGTCTCATATTTCGCCGCTTTTGCTTAACTCGCTTCAGCCCGTAACTCGCTTCAAGCGTGGTGTAATGAAAGTGAAACTCACTAGGCGCAACGTCAAAGTGTGACTGTTGCGCCGCACGCTCCGTCATCAGGCCCACCAGGACGCACCAGTGTTTCCCACACACAGCCCGCGTGGCTCACTTGCAAAACAGGGCGGCCGACAAACGCCCGCTGCGGAGCGTGGCAGCCGCCACGAGCGCGGTCCCCTCTGCCTTCCCGTGCCGGAAAATCGGCCTTCGCACGCGTGTCCACAGCTCGTCCCGAATCACGCGGCTCGTCGTCGTCGGGCGGTTAATCGCGTCCGCTCTTCGCGTGCTTCGCGCTAACGAGCAACAAGCGAGGGATTGAGGGAGCCTCGGCTCACAGCTCGGTCTGTCCTCCCGAGAGCAGAGGAAGTGCGCGCTGCTTAGGCGAGCCACAGTTGCGGGTGACACGGGCATCGTACCGACGCTGCCTTCCAGCGTGCGGCACAGTGGTTGCTCCTTTTTCGTTTATTATTGTCATTTCTAAACTCCAAATGTAGCGCAAAATAAAGTACGTGCAAGCTCGACGGAATAAGTTAAGCTCTCTCAAGTCCGAATTCAAAATTGTAGACTTCTGTGTTAGCATCCGAATTGTTGCCTTAGGAGAAAGTATTCCGTATTTCAGGACGTCCTGAATACAGTCTTTAACTCTGCGTGATTTATTTTTCGTAAATAGCACAGAAGAGGCAAACATTGACAAGACACCTACTGCGACTAATGAATCTCAAGTTCCTCCGGCCAACCTATAATATTTCTCAACAATATTTACTTTATCGCTTTGTTCATAAGTTACCAGATACCGGTAATTTCGCCCGAGTAGAATGGTCTCCCTTCTGCAAAGGAAATTCCTAACGCACTATCTAGGCGCACAACAGATGCATGTATACGCACAAGATGTGTTCCGCGAATACTCGCGAATGTCGATGCAAACGGGGCGAGGAAGCATCCCTTCGTCAAAAATACTCCCGACCTGACCCAACCTTCTTGTTTAGTGCCAACTTTGTATTTCATTTTTTAGCTTAGATCCGTTGTATGTAAAAGAGGAGGAACCTGCGCCAACATCCCGTATCATGTAATGAAAAAAAAAGCCCCACGTACGCTTTCATGACCGTTTGTTTAACTATATTTATTGTCTAAAGATGGACCAGGGGTATTTCGACTTGTCTAGCGAAATGCGGAATTTAATCGGTGGCACACATTAAAGGAATACTCGGCGGAGACAGACTTCACAAGCATTGCATGAGGCGCGTGGATGACGCCACCGTGAGCTTCTAATTCGGCACACAGCAAACCACGAAGAACATGCCGTAAGCCAACCACTTCTGATGCGATGCGGAATGCTAAAGGAAGCGATGTCTTTATTTTTATTTTTTATTTTTTCATATAAGCGTTGTTTCTCCATTCCAATACAACCTAGCGCTGTAGTTTACGAAGGATATCAGCCGTTCTTGCTTGGTTCACTTCACTGTGTGACATGCGTGGTGCGGCCTAGCAAAAGTAAATCCGGTGGAGAGGTTGGAACACCCTCGTCGCTTTTTCGAAGGGAACCGGTAACATACATTGCAAAAAACTGCAAATAATGCCTTGACTTTCATATCTCATTTTTTCTATGAGCCGATGACGTCCTCGCGTGAAGCCACAGATTGCACGGCTTTACTGTGGATGAAACTTATTTGTTCTTGTGCACCGGAAAGGGCTAAATATTTTCGTCGTTCTCCATATTTTTTTTTCTTTGCATAAGACGAAGCTTTAGCTCGGGGCCAATTTTAATGCCACCTATAAGTGCATTTAAAACACACAAATCCTTTTACGAGACAACACCTGGACGGAGTTGAGTGACATTTGTTGCATTTGAAAGATCAAGCAAAATTCTAGTCACTGTTAAGCAGAATTTTGATTTAGACCAAAAGCGTTCTCTTTCACAAATTGCAAAAAATTGGTAAGCGTACAAAAAATACAAGCTAAGTTTACAGATTCATAATCCTTCACCGAAAACAGATATCGCAGTTCTGTTCTGTAAGCTTCCTCCATTAGATCATCTAAAGCGGACAAATTTGACATATGAATCTACAGCTTAGGTGAATTGTTACAATAATTCCAAGATTTTCGCAAAAGTCCTACTCACATATTAGTAGTAAATTTCAGAGTAGTGTATAACACTATAATTTGTGCATTGTACATGTAGTATTATGTTTATAGTTTGCAGAATAGTGAAATAGTTTTTAATTGCTGAGTTACAAAGTTCTATAAATTGACTGTTTCGTTTTCTGAAATTTTGATATTTTCACCCATTTGTACAACATACTCAACGTCCTAAGTAAAAAATTGTTTCGTAAGGTCACTACATTTCCTTTTAAATGTCATAATTTAAATCTCATGAAATTCGGAAAAGTGGCTATATATATATATATATATATATATATATATATATATATATATATATATATATATATATATATATATATATATATATATATATGCTTAACCAATCTCGAAACGAAGTGTTTACAGTCCCTGGTGTCTTTGATATCTGCTTCGTGAGTAGGAAGGCGATGTCTCTACCCAACTTCCACATCTTTATCGTCGTTTCCTGAAATACAAAAACTGTACCCTCGACAAAAGTTGCGTTTCTGCTATTTCAGAAGGTGAATCCTTTCAGTTGGCTTGATTCAATATTTTTTGCTGGTATCCCTTTAAAGACATCTGAAATTAATGGTGTTCCAGTAGTTGCAGCATACTGAAAAGTGCGACGGGAAGATACTGGGCCCAGCCAAACGCTTGCCACGTTTACCTTAAAACGCTGTGTCCCGCTATGCATTCTTCTGCTCCGCGTGAAATTCCACGCCCTCATGCCTGCCTGATATACAGACTACGTTTAGGCATCGCTTTCACTGGCAGGTAATTGCAGATCATTGGACTGGCGGACTCCCCAGACTGTTCAGCATGGGGCGTTGTTGAGACTATAGACCACGTGCTCATGGTGTGCATTGTGTATGCGCGCGAAAGGCTGACACTGGCAGCTACCTTGAGGCATTTACACAGCAAACCACTGTCGGAGGACCTCCAGCTAGGCGCATGGCTGGAGTGTTTGCAGACGACAGAGGCAGTGCGAGCTTTTTCACGTTTCTTAGGCGACACGGGCCTGGACACGAGCTTGCGATGGTAGCACCCACGCGATGTGCTATTTTATGTAGTTTCTCCCATCGTCATCCCCTATTGTGACCCTCTTTATTTCCGTCTTCCCCTTCCCTTGCGCGCAGTAGCAGGCCATATATACTTTCCAGCCGACCATACTTTCCAGCCGACCTCTCTGCCTTTTGCAGTCAATAAACTAGTTCTTTTTCTCTTATGCTTAGTATGAACCTGTGTGACATATACAGTATAAAAATGTTTCGAGTGTTCCCACAAGCTGCCCACGCGCAATTGCGTATCGGTATGCGAGCCTCTACCAACCGCAACATTTCATCGCCCTTCAGTTCAGCGCAGCCAATTGTCGTCGCACTTGGCTTCCGAATGGCGACCAGTCCGTGTCATTGCCTCTGCCCACTTTATCGCTCACAGCTGTATGCGAGCACAGCTGGGTAAAGTGCTCAGCACACAGGTGCCGCATAAAGGGAAAGCTTGAACGTGTAAAGCGCAAGGCGCAATAGACCAGGACAGAAGAAGAACACAAACGACAGGACCGGCGCTGGTCCTGTCGTTTGTGTTCTTCTTCTGTCTGTCCTGGTCTATTGCGCCTTGCTCTTTACACATTCAAGCATGAACCAACTAGCCCAAGCCAGAGTTTTACTTAAAGGGTAAGCGGCGACCACCGAAAGGGCCGAAAAATGGCGGGAAAAAGGCAGGCACGCGCGCCAGCTGGCAGAGGCGAAGCATTCGGTATTCGAAGCTGCCGCCACCACCGCAGGAGGAGGGGGCACCGAGGCGGGCTGCGTGATGGCGAGGCTGCTGCCGGCACTCGCTCGACGACGTCGAGAAATGACGACCAGTGCGCGCGACGAGTATAACCGCGCGAACATTGCACAGGGCTGGCATCCAGCTCTGCACCGGGTGGCGTGAGTGAAACGCGCGCAAGCGTGGTTTACATGCAAGTATAGGCCTACACGGACGCGTAGTGTGAAGCGCCTCTGTTTACCCGTCGAGCTGGGGCACCAGTAAAGCATATAATGCTGAGCGCGAATTCCGCCAGCTATAATTTCCATGGCTGAACAACGCAGTTTGATGTCAGTGGTTCTTTGAGAGGCGTGTGTTCGTACGAGAGAAACAGGCTTTCATTGAGCTCTGCATAGCTTGGAATGCGGGATTATCGGACGAAAAAAGAAAAAAAAAACGAGGAGGGGAGGGATGCATGCGCAGGCTTCGACTGCAAAGACGCCTGGGTAATCTTAAAACCCGCTGCATATCTTCTGTACTATCTTGTCTGGAAGCAGTGTGAAAGAGAACGCGGGCTATTATTTGCGCTGGCTTATTAGATTATGAGGTCGTTCGATGCATTAGGATCGAAATTTGGCCATGCTAATTTTGCGTCCTTATGCAAAAGGCTCGAAAACGACCACACACAGACCGATTTTTGTCAGGATCTGTCTGTCGCGTGAGTGTCGTCACTATCGCGCCTTTGCCCGAACTTAGATGCATGTTCGACAGAAGGAACGACGTAGTATGACGCAGCAAGCATTCAATGTTCATGCCTAGCAGATATGTACAGTAATTTTTTGAGCACATCTGACCTGTAGCAGGACGGCTGGTTGAGATAAGTGGATCAAAAATGCTGTGTCCAGAAACGGTGTAGAAAAAAAAAGACAGAAAAAGAAGATATAACAATAATTCCCGTAATAGCTGCAGGCCGTATGTGATATACGTGTGAAGTTGCAGTTACAGTTAGTACTCCTTCCAGGAATTACATTTCAGGCAGATAGCATTCGTCCTGTCGTCACGTGTTCTTCAATCCTGCTTTTTTTTTCTTTCGTTTTCTTCTTGCGCTTCATTTACTGAAAAATTTACCTGTATACACTTGGACAACGTCAATGTAAAAAGTTTACCTCCCTGGTTTCCTTACATTCCTTATTCTCTCTCTCTCTTTCTCTCTCTCTATCTCTCTCTCTCCCCCCTTTCTCTACGTCATATCTATGCTCCCGACTATAAAGCACCTGCATTCCATGATAATTACAGGACCGTTATATTGGAATTCGAATATGCGGTTATGGGCCATATTGGTCAGAAATAAAATATTGTGTAAGAAGCGTAGCATTTAAGGCAGAGAGTTGGGCCAGTTGTAATTTAGGCAAGGACACGTTTCAGCGGGCAAGAAGAAGAATGAAAAGAGCTGCAGAGACAAAGGGACGTCTATCTGTGCTGCGCCGTTTCGTCTCTGCACCACTTTTTATTTTACTTAAGCACTGGACAATGTCTTTTTGTGCAAAGTGTAGTCAACAAGGTTTAACTGATATTGCTAGACCGCATCACGGCACCATTGCCCATCTACGAATGAATCCTACGGAAGCACCACAGTGTGCCTCTAAGGCTTCAAATAGTGCCCCGCTATTTGGCTTAATTTTACAGACAACAGTAACGTCCCCCAATGCGCCATATTTCACAGCTTATAAGAACCTGTTCTCAGCAAACGAAAAAGGCAATGGACAACGCGCACACCTTAAGTGCCCACGCCGGTCGGCCTAGCTAAAGCTCCTCTAGCTCCCACTCAGGGCGAGGAGGACCCTGGCGCAAAACGGTGATATGCGGAGGGAATATTATTACTATTATTTGTTTTGAACACATACACACAGGTATCAGGAAAGGGAAATCGAGGAGCAGGCTGGAATATACGGAGGGAAGGTCGAGACAAATCAGCTGTTCGCGAGACCTCGACGTCCTAGCTTGTCACGAGTCTAAAAACGCCATATGCTACTTCTTTTTCTCATTCATAAGGATTCTGATCATAACCACTCGCAGGCGTATACTTGCACACGCAGAGGCGCGTGATGCATGTGCGCACACTGGAGGACGTGGGATGAGTGAGTCTGTCAGCAAATACCTGTTGAGCAACAATGAGGCATGCGGTCTGCCACTGCTGGTGTAAGTCCATCTATATTCATCCAACATTGGCAGGACGAGCGTGTGCGGCCCGGCCGATATCCCAACCGAAAATAACCCGCAGCGGCACCGCTTACGCGCACGCGCCTTCGGTGCAAACCAGTTTTTCTTTGCCGGCGTTCAAAACGCGCGTTCCCCTCCATGACCCGCTGAGAGCGTGGCCGACAAGCGCGGAATGAGCCAAGCCGCCGCTTCGGGGAAGGAAATCGGCCCAGACGTTTTGCGCCCGAGAAGTGCAGACACCACTGCGTTCTGTTTGTATGTGCGCCGTCATTTTCTATACGCCGCGCGTGTGCGAGCCCGTTTTCCTGTCCGGCGAAGGAAGGCGATTGGCCGGTCATCCACGTTTTGCAACTGCAGGCGGTGTAATTGAGTGTGTGCGTGCGTCCGAGTAAAGTTAATTTTAAAGCTGAGTTCACCACGTTGCTACGTGTTCATTTGTGGCTCAGCCATTGTAAGTCAGCAGTGTGCTCGCGAGGTTTGCTACTACCACCACAACGGGACTGTAGACGCCAGTGTCAGATGTGCACAGACTGAGTGGTTGTTTTTATAGGTTGTCTATACCTACCAAAGTGACAAAGGTTCCACAACAAATGTCTAAAACGATGTACAGTCGCGGACAGAATGAAATGGACCACGGGATCTCCGAAAACGTTCAATTCCCGAGCAGCCTGTAGCAGTAACCAGTAAAACTGCCCACGACAACGTTGTTAGCATATTCTGGTCGAGGCCCAAAATGCAAATACCAGATTGCGTTGTGAGGTTGCGGAGATATTCAGATTTTTCTTAGATTTCATGGTCCATAATATTCTGTCCGCGACTGTATATTCTAGGGTTTTGTATGCGAAAACCGCGATCTGATTACGAAACAGGCCTTTGTGGGGGACTTCGGATTAATTTTGACCACCTGAAGATTTTTAATCTGCACCCAATTTACTGCACACGGGTGACTCCGGTGCCGCCAAAATGAAGCCTCAGTGGTCGGGATTTTATTTTACGACCTCTTGCTTAGCAGCGCATCATCATAGCCGCCAAGTCACTACGGCATGTCGGGCACTCAAGCTTCGGGTTGTCTGGATTTTTCTGCACCCTATCTACTTGTTTGCTATTTCCGTCATGTACTTAGTTTTGCAATCTAATGAACAGCATGGCTGCACGCCAGCGCAGCGTCTGTGTTCTTCACGCATTGTATACTGCCTCTCATGGGCTACTGCTGTTGCTACTGCTGTTGCTATTGCTGTTGCTTTACAAGCCAATTCAAGCGTGCCATCTGTTGCAGTTCAATGGTCTTAAGTCAATGGTCAAGACCGCACACATCCTACCATCCTCAAGCAGCCAAGAAGCTAGTATTCAAATACACCCTCCTGCACTGACCCCCTTCCCCCAGCCGAAAGCATGAAACCACCATGAAAGCTTAAAGTTATACACCGACATCTCTGTCTTTTTGGTTTGGATCCAATTGAAAGTCATAATTAATTAACCCCACAAGACAGGCAACTATGTCAAAAGGTTTAGCTCCAAGCGCTACAGACGAGAGTCGACGAACGGAACAACGAAAAAAAATAATAAAATAGACAAGAAAGGAAAATATAGCACTTTTGCTTTCCAGATAAAACAAAAAGAAGCTTTAATTTTTATTTGCTGTTGTAACAGAACAGGATGCCACGCCGTTCTAACAGTGTCTTGAGTAAACAGGCCATAAACCACTTATTTGAGACATCCACTCTTTCGTTGCTCGCCGTGCATGTTTTTTTTTTTTCTTTATGGCGTAGACCTACTCTGTACGTGGTGCAGGGCTTGCGCTGTTTTCAAGGCCTTCCCAGCTTTGGCTCTAATGAAAGGGAAAGAGATCGGGCATCATTAATCAGGGACACTTTAGCACTAGCGCTTTTTTTTTAACATGCCCAGAAATGCGACGGGGAAGTCCAGACAGCCAAAGGACAAGAGCCGCTTCTTAACGGGAGAACAAGTGGTGATCTCACTGAGCGGCACCAAATAAGGCCGATCACTGTTGGCCTCAAAGGAAGGCAGGCTGTGTAAGAGGAATACATTACGCGTCTCTGCGTGGCCGCCCGGGGGTCTCGACACTTGGGTGACAATGCAGTCCACGTTTACGTTGCGCTTTCTCCTTAGAGCGATACATAGTTCGGAACCGAGGGCACGAAGGAAGCTGGGCCTTTGTCGCTTGCGCCAATGTGCCCATTTACGTGCCGGCAATACGTAAAGATTTTTTTTATCTATCTCTCTCTCCCTTGCGGCGAAGAACTCATCAATGAAGCTTGATCAGCCGGCCTCGTAGAACTTACAGACCACAGAGTATCTTTGGGATAGGCTAATCACAACGGAAGTGCGTGGGTGACCGAGCAAACATTACATTTCCGACCAACGCCGCATTCTCTGCTTCACTTATCAAGCTGGTGATCAAAGACCAGCTTCTCGATAGCCAAGCCAAATTATAACGGCGTTGTAAGTGAAGCTTCCCCAGCACGCCTCATAAATGAAAAACGTTTGCCTCGGTTTTGACTGCACTGGCAAATTGTGCAATCTTCAGAACCGGATGCACAATACATCGAGGGCAGCTGAGGCGTGCGGCGCGTAACGTAATACACTGAGTATAAGAAAGTTAAAAAGGGAATAGTCTTTATCTTTAGGAACATACTTATTGACAATAGGCCATCCAAGCTACGACATTCAATCACGAATAACGTTTTCTATGGGTCTATGTAGAAAGAGAGGCAGAAGGACGACTATAAGTGTTCTAATAAACAACGTCCAACATTTCGCTACCGAAAGCTGTAAGGCTTGTATATGGTAGTACACACGCTGCTTGTGCGGTTTCTCGCTTACTGAGCCCTCAATGGCAAGAACCTAGCCGTATTTCTCGAAACGATCGCAAGCATGACCTTCCAGTGAACCGCATGATCACAAGGCCAACCGACACTTTGCAGCTGCTGCTTCTCCTCAAGAAAAGAGGGAGCAACAACTCCGTGAGCGGTTCCTCTTAATCACATGTTCAGCAACTTATAATCGAGCGTGCGTCTGCACCGCAGTTTAATTGCTTTTGCCGGCGTTTCAAGCCTCGCCGAGACCTTCAGCTGCGGGTCGAGAGCATCCCCGTGAGCAATGCAGGACTATCGCAGAAGGCTCTCTGACTCAACTGGAAACAAACTTAGAGAGGATGCACCCACCTCCAAGCGAACAGCACATTAATGTATACGTATCATGCCCTGCCACGGGCTCTACGGCCTTCAACTCTGCAGCAATCCGAAAGAAACTTGAAATGCAATTGGTCAAACAGTGTGTGACCATTCGGCCTCGCTTCTACGCTCAACAGCTGCGTGTATTGCGTTCATCATTGATTGGCGATGTGCCAAAGAAACCAAGGGGAAAGGACGCCGCCATAGGATAATTTACGTCCCGCCTTTCCATCGGAAGGTGGCTCACCGCTTAACTTGCCACCACTCGAGAGCACCGTACTTCACACGGACTGATGCCATAGTCAATGTTGGTCGGTCTGCCTAAGTTTTCACGGGGTGTTCTAAAAGCTGCAGCAGCAGTTTCTAGTGTCGACTCCAAAAGACGGCTTAGAGACCACTCAGCCTCCTTTGCATCTCACTGTTGACTGATGTTGCTTGCGCCTTGGGAGGAGCCCGAAGGAGGATTCAAACCGACCATGACCTTCGCCAACACGGTGCTGTGCATCCTGGCCGCGTGGCCTTGAACCCTTTTCGGTCACGTGCCCACGGAAAGACCCAACACTGCTCTCCAAGATACCGCGAAGCAATCTCTGCCAATTCACATTATGCCGCAGCCTCTGACCTCTCGAAAGCAAACAGACCCGTGTGCGCCCACCCACAGTCCTATAGAGCCGGACCCCTGCTTCGCTTGCCATCTGCCCCCGTGTCCCCCCCCCCCCCCCTCTCTCCGCACCTATCGCATATCTGCAAACACCTTCATCTCCTGCCAGGAAACAAGCTCCGTATCTTCTCCACATGCTCAGGGATACCAAGAAGCCGTGGAATTTCCCGGCATTTTACGTTCCGTGTTTTAATTTTTTTTTTCTTCTCACCGGCACTAACGGCGGGCGTCTCGCCGTCTGAAGTTTCCGCTCGAAGGGGTGCCACCATATCTGCGAAAGTGCAACAGCACAGTGTGTCCCGGGAACCGCGACGTACCCTTTCGCCCGCCACCACATAGTTAATCCTGCCAAAAGATTCCAGCAACGAAAAAAAAAAAAAGTCGGAGCTGGCGTCACTGTGTATGTAAACCAGCCGCAGAACGAGAGAACAAGAAACCAGACGAGGCCCGCCTCTTCTTTTATGCCCATTCGCAGTCAGGCAACGCCGAGCGCCCACTGAGCAACTCTCGCCTCTTCACTGGTGGGTGGCCTCCACTCGTTCACTAGGTCGTGAACCCGTAGGCAGCAACGTCCCCTCTCCCTCCCCGCTCCCCCTTCTTCCAAACTTGTTCGCTGCCCGAGAAGCCAACTTTCTCCGGACATCTTCCGTACAGTGTTATTCGCCAGCATGTATGTACAACGAACAACGTCACTGATCACTGAACAACGTCACTGATCGTTCTCAGCCTTTGTCTCGTTCGTCAACCCTTCGTCCTGCCTTCACTTCAATGTCTAGATTGACAACAACGATGTCGCAAACGCCAGCACTCTTTCACATCGGAAACTTGATTCAGATATGTTGGCAAAATTAATAAATGTCATCGGCACTCTCTCGCGTTATTTTCTGATGAACGACAGGTACAGCAACAGATATACACTCTTAAACAAATGTACTGTACACTCTTGGGTCGTGTCTCGCCAACACAATATTCGTAATTTGTCTTGCTTGCGTTTCCTTTCTTGAAAACACTGCGAACGCTACTTTCCTGTCGAGAATGCTCTGTCATGCTGATGACGCGCATGCCGTTCGTGACATGGAAGTACCTGGCTCGCAGCGTTAAAGAAAGGAAATGCGGACAAGACAGATGCCGATTATCGTTGTGTGGCAAGATTCGACACAAAGTGTGTAACTTTGTTTAACAGGGATAAGCGGGCTAGTTGGTGGTCGTTATTGGAATGCATCATGTAACCGCACAAAAACAAGGGACAAACAAGGGACACAAGGGACAAACAAACGAGGGTCTTGTGTGTTCCTTCTTTGTCCCTTGTTTTTGTGCGGTTACATGATGCATTCCAGTAACTTTCTTTAACCGCCCCAGTGTACGACACTCTTAAATAAGGTTGCTCTTGGGGTCGTAGCTTGCCGCACAACGATAATCGTCCTTCTTGTCCGCATTTCCTTTCTTTAACGCTGCGAGCCCGGTACTTCCAAGTGACGAACGGTATGCGCGTTATCAGCATGACAGAGCATTCTCGACAGGAAATTAGCGAGCGCAGAGTTTAAAAGAAAGGAAACGCAAGCAATACAGATGACTGTTTTTCTTTTGTTCGGCCAAATCATGCATAATCAGTGTGTACACGCGCCATATGAGATAGGGAGCTATCGCGGTTTTCGTGACGTCGCGTGACAGACAGGTGACGTGGGAGTGGTCCAAAAAAGTTTTTGACCAATCGCGCAGGGCTGACTGCAGAATTGGAATAGAAAAGTTTGGAATAGATTTACGTTATAGTGCCCCTGATGGTGAGATGGCAAAGTAAAAGAATGGGCACTCTCACAGCAAGTACAACACTCTTAAAGAACGAGTATATCCTCGCTATATTCACTTTCGCTGGATTCACATAATCGTATTTTCATTTTCTTGAACGACAGTGGAACTGAAATGTGTTAGCCACCATGTTACTAGTTGTTTTTAAGCGCATTTTGTTTGCGCTCACCATCCGCAGTTGCAATGTCCCGGCGTCAGCATTAAAAAATAAATAAATAACATCAGGCGAGCTATCTTGTCTTCAACGCGAGTTATCTTTTCGCCATGGCGCAAAGGGTAGCATGCTCGACTGGCACCCAGCGTACCAAGGATCGAATCGTGTGGCGGGGAGAGATTTTCTCTTTTACAGCCTGTAGCCAACATCGCTATGTTTGGGGTTGTACATTAGAACCAGGTAGAAGCACATAACAACTGTCGACGTTAAAGCACCTGAAAGCATTAAAAGATTCATGCGTTTTTGAACGAGGATGCTGGGGACGCGGTATCCGTCCATAGCTCTAAGAAGCCGCGTTTTTGCGTCCTGCTTTCACACCGCGTCTTATGGGACAGATTCAGCTAAAATTGGCCTGTGTTGATAAGTGGCAATTGATATTTCACTTTACGATTTACACCCACGTCACTTTTCTACGCTTTCTGTTTCCTCTGTGTGAAATTTTCTTGGAATAGCGTTGCTTCTTCACGGTTCGCAATTTTTCTGCCTTTGCGAACGAGGTATCTTGACGCATGGCGCATGGCTGCAAATTTGCGTACACCCGCGGAATACTCCTCCCCGCGGTGCCGAAGTTTCTTCAAGAGTCTCGAAATCGCCACGAAGCGAATCGTTGTGAAGCTTTTTCTCAATTATGCACGCCTCCCTCGCAAGTCGTTGTCGTAAGCGATTACAGCGAATCCTCTAGAAACGAAGTTTTGCGAAGATGGCGCTAACGGCACAAGTTTGTTGTTGCCTCCTTGCGCAAGCTTGTTGTTTTTGCCTGCTTGCTCTCTCGCGATCGCTCTCGCTCATTTTACAATCTACGAGAGTGTGGCGACGAACTGCCTAGCGTTGACCCGGAGCTTACATTTCCTCCTCCGTTATCCTCCCCCTCTCGCTTACGACTGCAGCGCGAGGCTCGTCAGAAGAGCGTTGGCTTACGGACCTCGCTTCTTCTGCTCGTTCTAGCAGACGACGTGCTTGATTCCAGCAGTGGTGCATCAGCGGCCACTGCGGCGACGACAGCTTTAAAAATTCAGCGCTGCTTGCCTTGGAGGAAGTTCGGACAAAGATTGGGGCACGAAGAGCCAAGTTGGGGGGGGGGGGGGGGGGTTGCGTCCTCGCCGAGAACGAGACGCACCGAGGACGCAAGGACGTTGGCCGCCGTCCACATACCGGCGGCACGCTCCTCAGCCCTCGTCGTCATCGGTGCAAAAGAGACGGTGTTGTGCCCCCGTCGTGGAGGCGAAAGAAGGCGGAACACGAACGCCGCTCGACGCGCAGAATCACAACGGCGGCGGATTGCTTAGCGCACTGTGCGCCAAGGGCCGGAAAGTGGAGATCGTCGCGTGCGATTATTGTGCCTCGCTCATAGGCGACGGTCACTAGACCTTTCTCTCCTTCGCACGCTGCTGCTGCTGCTGCTGCTGCGGACAACACGTGCGCAGACAAACCCGACGTTCTTACTTGCTTCGTTGACATGGTGATAGCAAGCGGCGTCGTCAGTGAACATGCACGCAAACATATGAGGCTCTTCTGTCTCACGGACTCGTACTCCCACCTAATTCCCTTTTCTTTTCTTCTTTTATTTTTTTTATTTAAGGAAACATCCAACGTTGTCTCGGGAGACGGACAAGCCCTTAAAGTCGGAATCTAGCGCTGAGACGGCTTGCTTTCAGCTGTAGCAAAGTTGGGCGTGTTGGTTAACGTTTGTATTTGAAACAGCTCGAACGGGATTAGGAGAAAAAAAGCTTTCAATAAAACTACTGTTGGCACTGGCACTTGATGAATATACTTAGTTATTGCTGCACCATTTATGCTGCTTAGCTTCGGTGATCTGACGACTAGCAGTGCATTTAACAAGAGACGGCCGATCGCACTACTGCTTTGGCTTTCGAAATGTCCTGCTCTTAAGACAGAGAACCATAATCGCACGCAGCAGCTTCTATTCATGACATGTCACGACTTGCACACTAAAAGTTGCGATCGATAGAGCCGACTCCAATCTTGCATAACGTAATATTTCATTTAGTTGTTCCCTGTTTCGTACGAGGGAGCTGTTTCTTGTATGTACTTCACTCTTTCGTTTACTTAGAACTTCCTACTCGCTATAGTCCCGTGACCCAGGTTGATCTAGGTCAAGGCACGAACTCTGCTGAAAGCGTTTGTGATCGACCCTAGTTTACCGCTTGCTTTCATGTCAATATTGTTTTTATTGCTTCCAGGAGCTTTTAATTAAATTGGGATGTGAAGCAGCCGTCATGGCTACAACGCGCACCAAGGCCGTTTTTGTTACCGTTTGAGAACGAGGGTGAATTTTCACGAGTAAAAAATTTTGACTACGATATTACGCTTAGCTAGAGTTGGCACGAAACGGCTACTGCTTGTAGGTAGTTAAAGGCGTTTCTGAATGGTACTAAGAGTATGTCGTAGTTGCAAAACAAGGTATAAAATGGTCGTCTCTGCCTTTCATGTACTATGGGCTGGTGAGCGAAATGTGCATATTTCTGTTAACGCATTTTAACACAGTGTGTATGCAGACTTTTGTTCTCCTAAGATAGGAGAACGCTAATGGATCAGCAATTGTGTGTCCATTTCACATGCAAGCAATTCAGCGTCGTAATAACATTATGAAGACATTTCATGAGCTGCTCATAATTTAGCGATTGTCCTTATATATATATATATATATATATATATATATATATATATATATATATATATATATATATATATATATATATATATATATATATATATATATATATATATATAAAGTCATATCCTTGGAAGCCAACAACCAGCGACACCAAGTACAGAAAGGGGAAATATACTAAAGAAACGATAAATTAATGTAAATGAAAGTGGATGAATAAACAACTTGCCACAGGTGGGGAATGATCACACAACCTTCGCATTACGCGTGCGAAGCTCTACCAATTGAGCTACCGCAGCGTCGTTTCCCCATCCACTTTCTTGGATATTTATGTTTTCCTAGTATAACCCTGGGAATGTTAGCCAGCGCCTCCACTCACACACCTTGGCGGCGGATGTGGAACATCCATTCTGCCGCAGGCGTCACGAGTACGTGATCTTTTTGGGTGAAGGCAACGGTCAATAGACCCACGCATGCCATCTGAAGCCATCAATGTTGCCATGTGTGGGTTTATTGACCAGTTGCTTTCACCCGAAAAGAACACGTTATCGTGACTCCCGGGGCAGAAAAGATGTTCGACATCCATATATATATCGTACATGCGTAATCTATGCTACATATTCAAAAGTAAATTGAAGGTATTACCATCACGTTTCGCAAGTAACCCTCATGTATTGTTACTACAACTCACCCATGGCATTTATTACTACAGTTCAATCGCCGTAGAGAGGTAATTTTGCCATGCTTGTGTGTCCGTCGCTATTTCTGTGGCTACACTAGAAGGAATCCCGGCCCCAGATCTATCGGCTTAATTAACTTTCCATGAAATGACTTTTCAATAGGTTGACTTCTTTTCTAAATGCTTGTTAGACATTTTTTTCGTGCAGGTGCTCCTAATTTGAGGAGGCATCCTAAGAGGGAATGAACACGAAAGAAGTCCGATCGCCAAAGTGCATACTGAAACACCAATGTAACCTGGCTGGTTGATTTGTCAGATTCTGCACAAGAAAAATGGTACGAGCTTCCGTTTGCAAAAGTTTGAAACACTAAGCGAGGTAATGTTGCATCAAAACTCCTTGCACTCCTTATACGCGCTCCATATGCCGCTCCGTTGCAGCTCCAGTCCAGCAGGCGCAGCTTCGTTGCCGGCTAAGAAAGTGAAACGGCACAGTTCGTACGCTCAAACTAGCTTCCGGGTAATGTTCCGCGTGGCTGACTTGCAGCTTTTTCAGGGCTGGGTAGGCTTTTCGCCGACTTTTCGGCGCGTCTGTTGAGTGTGTAGGCCAACAGTTCGTCTCAGGAGCTGGGCAATCTACAAATTGACCCAACAATGGGCGACGCAATCCGGTTCCTTCCGACGCCGAATGTCGTTCACCTTTACTGCTCCTGCAGTAAGCCGAAAAGTGCCAGTCCACGAGTGCATTGCTTCTTTTTTCTCTCGTTCAGTATAGCAAACGTCTTTCCTCCGTCCCACACTTAACTGCGGATTGATACGTCAGAGAATATCTTATAATTAGTGCGCGTTAGCGCAAGCACGGCACACTTCTTGCACGTCGTCCGTTTTCGATTTGGTAAAGTATGGTGCAGGTAGCAGCGCTTTGAACCGGCTGATAGTGCACCTTGTCATTAAAACAGCGCATGAAATTAACAGCGCTGGGGAGAGGAGCGAGCTCCTTTCAAGTCACACCGATGTAAGGGGAACAAATGATGCAAAAAAAAAATCGCAACCCCACGAGGTTTTTTAGCGAGGCAACATCGAGGGGTGAGGGCGAGAGCATTAAAAATTCATCGCTGATCGTCTTGCAGGAAGTTGGGATGACGGCGCCGTCGTTGGTATTAGCAAGAAAATAATATTTCACAAAGAAAACCCCCACTCGGCATGTAGTCTTGCTGCCGGCCGAGTTGTTGTGCATTTTTCGCTTGGCGTGCGCTATGCAGCAGCAGTTGGCCGTGCTTTCAAGACGCGGACGCCAAGTTTCGCGCATTCCACAGTTGATATTTTCCCTCTTTCTTTCTTTCTTTCTTTCTTTCTTTCTTTCTTTCTTTCTTTCTTTCTTTCTTTCTTTCTTTCTTTCTTTCTTTCTTTCTTTCTTTCTTTCTTTCTTTCTGCGCGCGCTCCGCCTTGCCTTTCTCTTTTTTGCGCTGTTCTCTAGATTTCGCGGCTGAAGCGAAGAACCAGCACACACGCCTTTCGCTACTACCGACAGTGCCTATTTCCAGTTGCTTCAAAATAACCGAAGGGAAAGAACTGCAGGAGGCCGAGCGCTTTGTCGGTGGCCGTCCTATATCCTTGCTCCTTTCCTTCCACCGTAGTTCTCCGACCTTCTCTCTTCAAATTCTGTTTGCTGCTGCACAGGGCTAAAGTATGCGCTCTGCTGTAGTTTCCATAACGACTGACGACATCGTTCGCTCTGGCGATCACGATTTCGCGAATTACAGCGCGATGGCTGCAGCGCGTGCACACCCCTGTGCGTATGCAGCAGTGGAAGCTAAACATAGAGCTCGCTCGTTTGTGAGGCAAGTGGTCGGAACGCGGAGAATGCGTGGCTCATTATTTTTGCGGTGCAACATAGCAATTTTATCCCTGAACTCCGCCTGTGGTCGCCCGGATACGAGACGACACGGGGCGTCACGGAAAAGAATTAAAGAAGTGCTAAATGTGTGTAAACATTAAAACCACTTCTGATGTGACGGTTGCCTCTAAGTAAGAGAAACAGATCCAGAGGGCTACATGTTTTAGCGGAATGCATGCGGAAGTGATTGTAGAGCCGAAAATACGTCGTAACCGCTATGTTTTGAACACTACCAATTATTGACATCCTAGCTTGGGCCCTCTATTGCAACTCTTTCAACTATTCCAACTATTCCAACCTCTTTTATTTCTATCTCCTGGCGTCTAATTTACGTAACCACCGACGCAAGCATTCGGCGGTAACTCGCAGTGTTGTTCGAAAAGCCCAATCAAACGCGCATCTGGTTTATAGGATGACACTTTATTCTGCTTTCAAAGCGAATAACATTGCCTACATTAAGCAGGCTTTTTAAAAATATGATTGGCTAAGAACAGGTGAGGAGCGCGCCCATGTGGAGAGAGGTTCGACGAGGCCGAGCCAGCACAGTGAAAGTCAATAACCGTGTGAGGAGGATGGCGCCGGCGCCTGCGATTAGTCCGCTTACCCTTACTAGGCTTTCGGTGGCTGGTCGAAAATCGCGGCGGTGTGCGTTGGAATGGGAAAAATGCCGCTAAAACGGAACCTCAACAAAGAAGGTTTGGCAGTGCGACGGCGTATACGTGGCAGAAAGGCATCGATGGCATTATGCTGCCACGCAAAATTTTTATTACGCGCAAATGAATTCGTGCTTCCCTGCAGCTTCTAGTAGCCAGTGCCACAGCGATTGGCGGCAGCCACGTTCTAATCTTTTCGGAACGGGGCAGTCTTCGGCAACTGGCGAAAAAGGCGTCGAATCAGAAATTATCTTTCTCTCGTTCGGTCTAATCATGCATAATCAGCGTGCACAAAATCATATCAGATGCGGCGTTTTCGCGGTTATCGTGACGTCGTGTCACAGAAAGGCGCAGCGGGGGCAGCTGGAAAATTTTTTGACCAATCGTGGAGGGCTGATTTCAGAATCGAAATAGAAAACTTTGGAATTGCTTTACGTTATAGGACTCCCGAACTCGCAAGGTTACTCATGGTGCTATAATTTTCAATCTTTATCACGTTGCACCTGCTTGGTGAACGCGCTATGTTGCAGTGCACATGATTCTTTTATAATGAACGAATGAATTTATCCTCCTGTTTACGGCGAAGGGAGGTGAGGGAGGGGGTGAGGCAGGAGGAAATCAGCAGCTAAAGCTCGTGTACGGGGGCCTGATGAGGGCTCCTAAAACAACTTGGCACGCAGGCCGTACGTAGCACACTAATCACGCAGACGTGTTGAGATTAGAGCGAATGTTCGGATACAGAACATTAGAAAACATGTGTTCCAAAATCCGCTAAAATTCACTTTGTTGCAGGATAAAAATTTAACTTAAGAAAAAAATAAAAATGAGTAAAAAACTGCCAATTTGTACTACGGCTTCATTCAGCTGAAGTCAATATCGCTAGCAATGAGAAAATATTTATGTGACTAATTCGAATCTCTATATTTCGTAACACAATCACGCAGGTGATTTAGCAACCCAGGTGCCTGGTAGCGTACCGGTAATTTTCCATGACTAGTTCTTATTTTTGTCGTCTGCATACTGTGTTGACGAAAACTACGGGGCGGTCTAGCGGGTACATTTAGGATATAATGTCACTTGTTTTGTTTAATGTTTTGCAGTAACTTGTAGTAATACGTTTAGTTTACCTTTAACAGTACATTTCAGAAATAACTGCATGGTTCTGAAGTTTTGAATATGACCCTGACAACCCTCGAATGCACGTAAGACTTTCTTCTTTCGTAGTAGTATCCATTTATTCTCGTTTTTTTTGCGAACTAACGCCGCAGATTAGTACGGAATAAGTTAACTGAAAGCAAAATTACGCAGCAGGCAACTTTTCAGCCATAGAATAACAATTCGGAACTTAGACTACACAAGCAGCCAACAGCTTTGCTTAGGGTTAATAATGTAACTGTCAAAGATTACACAGAGAGCCTGTTCGCTCTACAGCGAACTGTATCGCGCGGGACACGGCACTTCTTTCCGACCAAGAGGAAGATACGAATATGTGTTCTTGATTATTATGCTTCTGTCGGTATGTCTACGCCCAGCGGAAAAGGGAAACACACTCCGTCCTTGCGATAAACACAGCGTACTCGTCCTGCAGTGCTCGCATCTGCGTCTCCCGGCATGCTCCTCCGCAATACGCTAAATTGTTGTGATTATAGGCTACTTTAGAACAGGGCCCACCCCCTCCCCTCAAGGATAGGGTTCCCACAATGATTAGCAGCGCCTTGCCAAAGGGCATTAATAATAATAATAATAATAATAATAATAATAATAATAATAATAATAATAATAATAATAATAATAATAATAATAATAATAATAACATTATTATTATTATTATTATTATTATTATTATTATTATTATTATTATTATTATTATTATTATTATTATTATTATTATTATTATTATTATTATTATTATTATTATTATTATTATTATTATTATTATTATTATTATAACATTATTATTATTATTATTATTAGTCGGCAGCGATACAGTGGCCTGTTAAACTGACCGCCTGTACTTCCACAGATCACCTGGCCTGCTGAAGGTTTTCCCGCTGGATTGGCAGAAGTACGCCCATCGACGCCTACCGACACTGCTCGGCTGATTTCATCGCCTGGATTCTGCTCTTCTGGCAACGCTGACCCGGCGTTTCAGCATAAAACGCCCACTCAACCCAGACCGCTTCGCAGTCGGCAGCGATACAGTGGCCTGTTAAACTGATCGCCTGTACTTCCACAGATCACCTGGCCTGCTGAAGGTTTTCCCGCTGGATTGGCAGAAGTACGCCCATCGACGCCTACCGACACTGCTCGGCTGATTTCATCGCCTGGATTCTGCTCTTCTGGCAACGCTGACCCGGCGTTTCAGCATAAAACGCCCACTCAACCCAGACCGCTTCGCAGTCGGCAGCGATACAGTGGCCTGTTAAACTGATCGCCTGTACTTCCACAGATCACCTGGCCTGCTGAAGGTTTTCCCGCTGGATTGGCAGAAGTACGCCCATCGACGCCTACCGACACTGCTCGGCTGATTTCATCGCCTGGATTCTGCTCTTCTGGCAACGCTGACCCGGCGTTTCAGCATAAAACGCCCACTCAACCCAGACCGCTTCGCAGTCGGCAGCGATACAGTGGCCTGTTAAACTGATCGCCTGTACTTCCACAGGTATATTTTCCTTTGTAATCTTTTGCTTCCCATTGTATGTGAAGTGCTGCCGACTGCCAAGCGTTGCTCTTATAACGTGTTGCGATGTCCGAAGACAGCCTTTGTATTGCCTGTCAAAAAAGTCTGCCTAGTGATGGGCGTATTATGGCGTGTGGTGAATGCAAATATTCATATCATCTCGGACAGACTTGCTCGGGTATTGCCCCTAATACCTTTAACACTATGGGACTGGCGAAACGTGAGGGTTGGGTATGCAAGACCTGCAGAGCGAACAAAAAGCAACCTTCTTCATCCCAGTCGGATTCAGCGCAGGCGGCAGGCAACAACGACGCTATTTTAGCTCTTGTTGCGGAAATCAAGGACGTAAAAAAAAGCTTAGAAGTACTACCGGCACTGCATTCTAAGGTTGACTCGCTCTTGTTTCTGAAAGCCGAATTCTTAAATCTGTCGAAGACCGTCTCTGACCTTGAAGACGCCGTCACTTTCTTGTCAAAGCAGTACGAGACTACACGTGAACAGCTCAAGTTGTCTGAAGAAGCAGCCAGGACCAGAGACAGAGAAATTCAGAAGTTAAATGAGACTGTCCGTGTTCAGGCTGAGATTTTGCAACGATTGCAGCACGATCAAAATGAATCTGAACAGCACAGCAGAAAGGCAAATTTGGAAATTCGTGGCATGCCAGTTGCTGATAAGGAAGACTTGAAAAAAATAGTGCATGATCTGGCTGATAAAATTGATTTACCCGAATTTTCTGTGGATACTGACGTCGTTGCTGTCCACCGACTTTCTGGCAAAACAGACACTGTCCCTACAGTCTTGGTTCGTTTCTCAACGGTAAACATGAAAGAAAACTGGATGAGGGCTCGTGGAAAGCTTCGACAGCTCTGTGAATCCAAAGTACTTCCGAAGCTCTACTTTAATGACAATCTAACCAAGGCAAATCGGCATCTGTTCTGGCTTGCCCGGGCCGCGGGCAAGCTACACAAGTACAAGTTCGTGTGGGTGAGAGCAGGCAAAATCTTCGCTAAGAAGGACGAAGTCTCTCCACTCATTCGCATTACCAATGAAATGGATGTTGAAAAAATCCAATGAATATGTATCCGTCTGTTTTGCTTGATTTTCCGAGCTTTCGAGCTTTTAAGGACAGCTTCGGTCCGAATTCCGAATCAGACTTTACTTTGGTCAATATAAATATTCGCAGTCTACGTAAATACTGGGACGAGTTTAAACATATTGCAGAAGATGCCAGAAATTTTGTAGATGTATTTGTGCTAACCGAAATAAATATTCCCGAATCAAGCACACAATTTTTTGCCATAAAAGGTTATAGTGAAAAATTTATCACTCGTTTACACCGTCGAGGGGGTGGAATTGCAGTTTTTGTGAATGAAAAGTACACAGTATCATGCATTGATGTAGATCTGGCTCATGCTGAATGCCTGTGTTTAAATGTAAGCTTTCTTCAGACCACTCTTACTTTGTTAGCGATCTATCGGCCTCCTGCAAACAGCGTTAGTCGCTTTATAATAGAATTAGAGACTGTTTTGAAGCGTTTCAGTTATGAGGAGGTGTTTTGCCTCACCGGTGATTTAAATATTGACGTATTATGCCCAGGTAAAGCTCAAGTGTCAGACTATTTATCTGCCCTTTCTGCTTTTGGCCTCGAAAGCATGGTCACCACCTTCACACGTGAAGAAATTGTGAATGGCCGAATAACGCATTCTTGTTTAGACCACATCGCCGCACGGGCGCCTAATCATGATCTGCATTCATGCGTGATTACGCAACGCTTAGCAGACCACTATTTCACTGTCTGTCGTTTCAGCTTGAGGCGTCTTTTTAACACACCTCAACGTTGGAAAGTAAATAGCTCAGATAGGCGGACGCGCGTTATCGTTGTTGATCAACGCAAATTGGATGAAATGATTGGCAGGTTCGACTGGTCTTCACTGATTGTTTCCGGAGTGCCAGTGTTTATTTATGAACAATTCAGTTCGAAAATACGCAGCTTTCAAGAAGCCTGCACTCGAATTGTTCTAACTAAACAGAGAAGAAATCATAACTGGCTTACCGTGGATATAATGAATGCAATCGCCTACCGAGACTTGCTGTGGAAACGCCTTAAACGAACTCCTAACAATGCTGAGCTTCGCGCTAGCTACAGAAGCGCAAGGAATAAAGTCGTCGCCCTTATACGATGCGCAAAACGCCGCTACTTTCAACGTCAGTTTCAATTATCCGTTCGAAATCCGGCAAAGACGTGGTCACTGATAAATCACCTACGCGGGAAAGACACTAATAATTCAAAGCTAGCTGACACTTTCCCATGTGATCTTGCACAGACAGCCGCAATCTTTAATCAACATTTCGCGCGCGCTTCGGGAGCAACTTCAATGGTGCCAGCTGGCCGCTCTGGAAAAGAAAAAATCTTATCGGCTTCCGCGTTCTTACCAACGATAACATTCGACACACTCGCAAGAATAGTTGCTGGGTTTAGGCGACATAAGCCAGCTGGTATAGACGGTATATCGGCATCTTTGCTCCAACGAAACTTCAACGCACTATCGCGTATTCTTCTTGTCATACTTAATGGATTCCTAGAGACGGCTACAATGCCGGCGGAATTAAAAACGGCTATTGTATCTCCATTATTTAAAGGAGGAAAGAAAGGTATTGTGGACAGTTACCGACCTATTTCAATCTTGCCTATCATGTCACAAATAATAGAAAAATTTCTCTTAGAAACTATGACGTCATTTCTAGATAAGTTTTCAGTTATATCGAGTCGTCAGTTCGGCTTTGTCGCGGGACGGGGCACCATTGCTCTGCTCGAGGAATTTTCCGATGAATTGAACACAGCTTTAGAACAAAACATGTTTGCATGCGCGTTGTTTCTCGATACTTCTAAAGCCTTTGATACTGTGAACCACGAACTCCTGCTTGAAAAACTATACCTGCTCGGCTTCAGGGGTCCATTTTACCAGTTCCTAAAAAACTATTTGTCCGGCCGCTCGCAGGTGATATCTTTAGACAACGAGTTATTCATAAATAACAAACTACCCTTGAAAGCTGGAGTGCCTCAGGGCTCTATATTGTCTCCTCTTCTCTTTAACATATTTATAAATGACTTTTCTTCAGCTGTTTCGAAGTGTATGATATTTCAGTACGCAGATGACACTGTCCTTTTAACTAAACATATCTGTTACTCAAAAGCAATTGCATTACTTCAAGAGAGTGTGTACGACGCAGTGACCTGGTTTGCTAACAACTGTTTGTCAATAAACAAAGAAAAAACAAAACTGTTATGTTTTAGAAATCCCCTTAAAGCAACGGTTACAAATTTACCCTTGTTTCTACACTGTCGTACTTGCCAATCGTGTCAGTGTGCCCCTGTAGAATATGTTAACTCCATTAAATACCTTGGTGTTTTCTTTGACAGTGACCTCTCATGGAATGATCACATGACGTATCTTTGCGGCAGGCTCAGAAGTGTTTCCTCGCTGCTTTTTAATATTAAATCCATTGTTCCGATGCCTGTAAAAATCACTATCATGCACGCCTTAGCATACAGTGTGTTACGTTATGGCATTACACTGTTCGGGTTTTGCTCATCTCGATGGCTTTGTCGAATTGACAGTATTCTAAAAAATATGTTGAAGTCCATTGTTTATAACTCTTCCTCGGCCGACAATGTGAACTTATTTATACATCTGGGTCTTCCGTCATTTCAAACTTTGTTCACTCAAACGGTTGTGGTGAGACATTTTTGGAACCCTGATTTCAAACAAGAATATGTTGCTCCCCGTGCACTGCGGAAAACATTGCGTTTTGTAGTACCGCACTGCAACACAAGATTTGGTAAGGCTAGTAGGTATGCTTATGTCCCAAGAATATTCAATGATCTTCCTGATCATATATTTACTGCAACTTCGAAACGAAACTTGAAAAAAATGTTGAAGGCACTGTAAGATATGTATAATACTGCATTTCTCTTTTCTTGTATTTCTTTTGTCACTGATTTCAGCTGATTTTCTGTTTCATTTTGTGTGATGAACTTCACGAGCTTGTCATTTCTATACATGTTGCCATTTTGACTTTGTTTGCCGACATGCCGGGCCAAGTCACGCAAGCCACTTCGTTGGCTTTGACGGGCCTGCCTTCTGATGTACGATTATTGTAAGATGGCAACAATAAATATTATTATTATTATTATTATTATTATTATTATTATTATTATTATTATTATAATAATAATAACATTATTATTATTATTATTATTATTATTATTATTATTATTATTATTATTATTATTATTATTATTATTATTATTATTATTATTATTATTATTATTATTATTATTATTATTATTATTATTATTATTATTATTATTATTATTATTATTATTATTATTATTATTGCCACTTTGTAGAGGATACAGAGAGGTTCAACTCCGCCAAAGCTAACAGGAGGCTTGAAGGACTGGGCCCGGTAGTTTACGGCAGAAGTGACAAATTGACAACAACGAAGAGAACATCGATTGAAAGGAACAATAGGTTCAACTGAAGAAATAGCAAAACAAAGCAATCACAAAACCAGTACCAAGGGCATCAGTGCTAACTCCAAGGAAACAAAACTCAAAATATATGATCACATACTTCTGAGCACAACTGTAAAATAATACAACAATCAATACAATATTCTCAAATGCGTTTTTAGTTTCCGCATAGAGGTTACAGCAAAAATTTCTTTCGGTAAACCACTAAAAATGTCCTGCACATAAGCACACCGTCTTGCCTTTCCATACCTTGTTAAGCTCCACGGTATATAATATCGAATGGTTTTTGGCGACTTCCGGTTAGCATCATATTTAATTAAAAAGTCTGATTTCCAAAAGTGGCGATGAACAACAGTTTGTACGAAGAGAGAATGGAATGAAGGAAGACGTAAGAAGCGGAAAATGTCCGCCCCGGATGGGATATGACAATTATACGCAATGCTCGTTAACATGTTCTTTATGATGCTATCAATTCGGCAATGCCAACGGTAAGGACAGGATGCAAATAAGGTGATTCCGTATCTAAGAACACTATACGCAAGTACATAAATTGTAGTTTTCTTCAAATACATTGGAGCCAAAGATCTGATATTAAAGAGTAACCATGAAACCTTTCGTAGCCTGGCACAAACGTAAAACAAGTGGTCATGCCATGATAAACTACTATCGAAAACCACACCGAGATATTCGTACGAATTTACATATTCAATGGGTTCACAACGACAAGAGAGAGATTCATGATAATGCAAAGATACATGTGTGTCTATAAGGTCTATCTTTAACGGATTTCTAAAACCAAATTTTTTGGTTTTATGTGTGTTCACTGAAATTTCGTTCTCAGCGAACCATTTCATTACATGATTTACGTTTTCCTGCAACACATTAACTGCTGTCTTGTAGTTTATATGCCTTGTGAGCAAAACAGTGTCGTCTGCGAACTGAAATATGAAACACTTAGAAGTTATTAGGCTCAAGTCATTTGTAAATATATTAAGGACCAGTGGAGATAAAATGGATCCCTGTGGTACACCAGCCTTAACAGGCAGCTTGCTACTATATTCGGATTGGTTGTTTAAACTAACAATTTGAGAACGACCGCTCACAAAATTCTAGAGAATGGCATAAAAGGGACCTCGAAGGCCTAGTAAGTGCAGTTTTTCTAAAAGAATACTATGGTTAAATGTACCAAAAGCTTTCTTAACGTCTAAAAAGAGAGCGCAGCGAAACGAGCTTTCCTCAAATGCTGCGTACAACAGGTCTGCGAATTCCTCCAAAAATGTATGGTGCCCCTTCCTGGAATAAAACCATAATGACGGTTCGAAAGGACCGCAAATTCGTTTAAGAAGGACATCATGCATTGAAATAAAAATTTCTCCAGTATTTGGGAAAGGATTGGCAAGACAGAGATCGGTCGATAATTCTCAACTGCGTTCTTTTGACCTCCCTTGAACAGTGGTCTTACAATAGCGGTCTTCAAATTTCCTTGCAAGACGGCATGTTCTAAAAAATCGTTAATCACAAAAAGCATAATGTCCGAAAGAGCGTCAAAATTCCGTTGCAACAGTGCCGCCGACATGCCATCTATACCAGCGGCCTTTCTCCGCTTGAAGCTAAACACTAATCTGGCAAGATCTTCTTTTGATAACTTTGGAAGATATGTGGAAGCGGACAAAGATTCTTTTAAAGTGCACTTTACGCCTTGTCAAGCTGCTGTCATTTCCGCCGCAAGCGTGAAATGCTTATCGAAACTATTAGCTTTTGAAACAGGCTCTTCTAATAAAACATCAAAACTAGGCATATTCCCGTCTTGTTCACGAAGATGGTTAATCAGCGACCACATCTTTGCAGGATTTTTAAACGCTCGTTTGAACTGCTGCTGGAAGTGCAGCGGTAGAGCTCATCGAATAAGTGCCACAATTTTGTTTCTGGAGGCTCTGTAATAATAATAATAATAATAATAATAATAATAATAATAATAATAATAATAATAATAATAATCATGTACACAAATGAAGATACGTATTTTTCGTGTTTGTGCGCAAGCAATAAAAAAGGAGAGCGCAGGCCGATCTCGGAGATAATGAAATGCCGGGCCGACAGGCGGCGCAGGTGAAGCAGGCTTCAAGCACTCCGCTCCTAATAATAGTGATAATAAATAACAATAGTAAATGAAATAGTTCAATCAAGATGCATTGTTTCAAGTCGATGGATACACTGGAATCGTTTGTGAACAACTCACGTACGCACGAGCAGTAGGCGTTACCATATCTGCAAAGCGCAAAATGTATGCACAACCATACAGCCTAGCGTGGATGAGCCTTAACAGGACAATGCCACCGACTGTGGGTAAGTCTGTGCCGTACAAACGAAACACGCAATTGTGAAATCCACTGTGTGTATGTCTCCAGCTACACCCAAGTGTGGTATCGAGAAGTTCATGACCACGCACTTTGCATGGGTTAGCCGCGATGACACTACCCCTGAGATCATCGTTCGGGGCTTCAACGCTGACATTTGAAAACCAGACAAGAAATAACATGCTCAGTTTGTGCTGGAAGACTTTGGTTTGATGTGCCACACCAATCCAAGTCATTCAACTAGTCAACAACGGTCGTGTATAGATTTAACTTTGGGCAAGGACCTGTGTAACGTTGCAACCAATCCAATCAGTGTATATCATTGTAATCACAAAGCTGTCGTCACTCCCATTACCAAATGGGAAAGGTTAATACATGCACCGTTGTCTAACCCTGTGTAATGTGCTACTACTTCCGTGGCAATCCACCTTCGTAGAGTCGAAGGGCTCCTGAATATTTTTTTTTTCACTTTTCTTTCTTACTGAGAGCGTCTCAGTGTCGTAGTGTCCCAAACGTGTCGAGTCCTCGCTCAATGTTCGCAGTGACTTCTCTGTTATTTCAGCAGCTGTGCGACAATCGCGAGCGCCTTAATTGGCGAGTCGTGCGACCTGCTTCATACGACGAGGAAGAAGGGCACGATGGAAGACAAAGGTTCTTTGCGAAATGCTGAGGCGTGCGGCGCGGGAGTGATCGAGAGAAGCGGCCCGCCGGCCGGCCTGGCCACGGAAGCGACGCGTTCAAGGCTGCGCGCAACGGGCTCGATGCGCGCTCGGCGATCATCGGATTCCGCGCCAAACAGCGCCGCGCCGGAATGCGGCAGCGCGCCGACCGGCTCCGCCAATCAAGGGCTGACGCACAATGGGCTGACGCTCGGCGCGGTCCTGCGTGCGGAGCCCTTCCGCCGCTGCTCGCTCGCTTGGCGCCCGTGCCGTGCGAGTTGGAGACGCGTGACCGAAATTCAGCGTGCGCAGAGAGAACTTTGCGGCGAACTTGAGGCTACCTGGGACAGCGTGGCACTGCTGCAATAGCGCGAAAAGACGGTTAAATTGAAGCTGAAAGTGCCACATACATTTTGTGCCTTCCCTGCCAATCTGTATTCGTCGTTGAGCACCTAAGACATGTTAGCTATGTTTACGTAAACCTGATAAAGTCGGGTCATTTCGACTTACAGGACCCAAAGCCGGTTGTCGGTTTCACGTAAACGCCAGCGGGTCGGGGCCGGCGAGCCCCACCCACTTGGCAAGAAGCATGCAAACACGGTCGGGCAGGGCCGGCTCGACTTCTGACTCGACCCGTTCCTGCCGAGTTCATGTAAACGAAGCTACAGCCGTGCTATGAGACCGGACAATGCGGCGAAACGCACGTCTTTACGTGTCGCGTTCTCAGCAAGGAAAACAGCGCGTACCTTTATCGAGGGAAGTGCGCCCATGCTTATTTTTCCTCTCTCTCTCTCTCTATTATTTTTTTTTTCATTTAACCTGTTAGCCTCTAGTAGGTCGGAATCTTTCGTGGCGTGCTCACCCAAAACACGACAGCTGGAAAGAAGCTTTGTGTTTGAGTTTCCGCGTAACAGAATTATGTATTCTTGTATATTCGAAGTACAATCCGATGCTATCATGTCTGTAGGTTGTGCTTAAGTCGTGCTTTACGAATTTTCTTACGTAATTTACTTTTAAAGATTAATTTAGTTCAATAAGGCACATGAACTTGGTGGACGGCCTCGAAGAATGACGATGTATGGAGCACTTCCACACGCACACGTGCCCGCGTGACGTACGTCGCTTGCGGTGGTGGTGCTTGTGTAACGTCGTGCAACGTCCGCATCAGCTTCGCTGTGCATCCGTTTTCACAGCGTCAAATGGAGGTGGATTCGCTTTATTACTGTTCTTCAGCAAGCTTGAAGCATATGCTGCACTGGCCGTTTTGCCAACACCAGTAGGCCGCGTGTAGTCGAGAACATCAAAGTCGCAAGCTTTGGCCAAGGCCAACTAGTATTTTGTTGTTTTATTACGCAACTGAATGCGCCTCGTGCAGAGAGAAAAACACACTGCGCTGTGCAATGGCCACACTCAACGAAGAAAGTGAGAGAAGATGGAAATGCGGAAGGCTGTGCTCGCTTACCGTTGAAACATTTTCAGAGGGAACAGCTAGCGCGACCGCAGTCGTCGCTGATATACTCGCGAGTGTCGAGACCATGGTAGATTTGATCACTAAAGTACCAAGAGAAGAAACCCCATGAGAACCGAGGAAGTACAGTTCCTCCGGCCACGGTCTGAAGAGGGAGAGTGCAAACGGGTGTTTACGATATGCGTGGATGTTTAGACTCGAAGGGAGAGAAAATTTCCCACATAATCAGATTGGTTTGCTGGCGTGTACTGGCCCACATACTCCTATACAAAGGAAAGGCAATACAAGGGCCACAGTAAATGTTGGGCAGAAAAGCTTCAAAGATTCAAAATTAAAGAAAAAAAGACCTTTGCACTCGTCGTATTGGTTTTAGTTCATCTCTGCACGAGAGTCCAGAAATGGTGCAGTTGGTTTTCGTTTAACATGGCGAACAGAGCAGACGACGGGTACAAAAAGGATATCAGCAATGTGAACAGCTGGGTGACTTGGCTAAGATTCGTATTGACTACAGCGTTTGTACCATATACTAATTTGCTTTTGTACAAGCTTCTATCTTTTTTCTTTTTTCTTGCTGTAATCATAATGAAACATCTTGAAATAGCGCGCAACGGGACGGCACAACACAAAGGAAGACGAACACAGGTGCAATGTTCCCCTTCCTTTCTGTTGTGCCGTCCCATTATGAAACAAGACAGGCAGACAGCCGTCCTGTTTCTACTTTTTTTTAATCTTTTGTGAGCTGCACTGTTATCTATGCTTAATTTTAGATGTCTGACATTATGAGAAAAATTTCTGTGCAGAACATCACGCTTGAGTCTAGGAAAATATTCTTCAGTCCAGAAAGATTAACCAGCTGTTCTGAAATACCGCGTGCGACAAAGCGCAACCTACGTATGGACCAAGCACTGCGCCATCGCCAGACTTTGACTTGGATCTGCTTGAAATATTCTAACAAAGGCTGACTATTCTTTTATTTTAGATGAATTGAGGACATTTCCAGTTGTAGCAGTCGTTCCATTTTGGTGCCACTGCTATAGCAAAGCCGGAAGGAATCATGTGCCATGAAATTTGATAACCAGCTCCAACAAACACGAAACTCTCTTTGATTGTTCTGAATTCAGCTCGACTTTGTTCTATTTGTTGACAAAGCGATTTGTGAAGTATGAGCACGCGCTCAATGACCGATGTTTTATTTCTTGTATATCGGCGGGCCCACATGAGGAAAAGTGATCGCATGCCGTAAATGTTACCAAAGTGTTTTCGAAGACATCGCACAAGAAGAATGCTTGCCTGAAACACGACCGACATTTCTGTGCGCTAAGTAAGTGGGATTAGGTTCTAGCGATCAGACGAACCCATACAAGTTATAGAAGGCTACCGGCCGTGTGCTCCGTTCTCACTCCGGGAAGCCACACGTTTCCTTGAGGCCACGGATCAAAAGGTCTGCGCTGATCAAATGACCGTCTTTCAAAGCTCTTCTCCGTTGCTCGTCTGGGTGCGCTGGGCCATTCACGCGAGGCATAATAACAAGCCTGTGGACGTCGACATCTTTGGTGGACTCTATCTCGTTGGACAGGCCACCAACCAAGCGACAGCGCGGGGCTACCCATTTCAAAGACGGATCCGAGGTGCTCACCGCAAAGTACGCAGCGGTGATCTCATGAGTACAGAGTCGACGAAGGCTGCGACTGCTACTCTCTTTGGTCGACGTGTAATGGCCCTGACGGAAGAAACGACATCGCGCCGTGACACGCATTCCGATTTCTTAGTTCGCTCGCGTCGAATGTACGGGTTCATTCCAAAACTCGTTCGTCCACAGCGGCAGCGCAGTGCCCTGGATACGTGACGACCCTGACGTCTTCTTTTTGTGGTGTTGAGTTCGATGACAGTCGTCGACGTCGTCATACACGCGACTGGCTTGTGTTGTCTGCGCGCGATGACTTGATATTTAATTCTGTGACGCAGTGACCTCGTTCCTCTGCGGCCTCTCAGGCCAGTGGCGCCACTAGCTCTATGTATGCCGGACGCGTACGATATAAACTTGCATGCGTCCCATACACAGCGCGCGAGCGTGGTCACGTGTCGCCGGTGAGCGTTGTTGGAAACGGATTACCGAGAATCGCGCGTTTCAGATGCTTCTTTCATGCATCAATGAACACTCGGCCGCAGTGGGGGCAGCGATAGCGTACCAGGAAGGTAACACGTAAACCAGCGTGTGGCAAAATGCTGGGAATTAATGCTACGGCTGCGCCCGTAACGACAACGCATGGGACCAGCGCACAGGCCACAGAAGCTCGTACATTTTTCACAGGGTCGCGTGATCGGCGCAGTATCGCTAAGCGGCGGGCAAGCGTTCACGGCCAAGCTGCGGCAGCGGTCCTCCGCCGGCCTGTACAGCGATGTGCGCTGCAGTAGGCCGCCGCATGCTGCGTCGTCTCGGCGGGCGATCCGGCTGGCCTGCGCTGTCGGCTGACCCAAAATGAAAGCGAGTACCGCGCTCAACTTTCTCGAACGAACGTCCGCAGCTCCTGCCGGTGTTGCAGCTGTTGTTGTTGCTGCTGCTGCTGCTGCCGCCGAAGCAGCCGCCATCGAACCAGCAAGGCCGGACGGCACCGTTACGAGACCTTCCTCGATCGATGGCCCTGACCCTTGCTATGCCCAACCGGGCGCCATGTGAATGGCGCACGAGCGAAGACGCGCCTTCCCGCTATGTGCGAACCCGTGCGCCGCTCTGGTGCCTGCGAACGCACTTAAAGGCGCCCACGATGGACGTGCTACATTCACTCACCCTGGATACGCGGTTGGGACTAAATCCGGATGCCGCAGTTTCCTTTTACGCTGTATTTTCCATCGAGGCGTACAAGCCTGGCTGGTCCAGGCTGCTGAGCGTCGCGTGTATGCTGGACATACTCACGAACGCCACCAAAGGTTGTGACTCTATATACAATCGACGGTCTCGGCAGTTTTCAATCTACTTAGAATGGCGCGTGTAAGACATAAGGGCACGTATTCACAAATATTTTCGTTCGTAAGTGCTGTCTGCAACTGGCCAGCCGCTTTCGCCAATGATGTACGTGTTTCATCACGATTGACGGGCGTCTACTCTTCCGAATATTTCTAGCGTAAGTAATTTTTTTCTTCTGTGTGCGCGTGAATACGGGCCGGGACTCGTTGTATAGGCTCTCTGCTGTTGTTCCTCTCTATTTAAAGTGAAGCTCTCTTTGACTCTTGTCTCCGTCTTTGGTATTGGTCGCCGTTTCCTCGCCGGATATAATATTGGATATATAATGTGGACAACTTGGGCCACTCGCCAGACATACATAGGGAGATAAAATCGAGGGGAAGGCAGGCAGGTCAACCAGATGATATCTCTGGTTGGCTACACTGTACCGGGTAAAAGAGTGCGAAAGATTAGAGAAAGAGGAGAAGGTAAAGAACAAAATAACCACTAGAAAACTGTCTCTGTGCCCACAGGGACTCTGGGTAGGTGCCAGAATAGGCAACCTGCCGCTAACTGCTGTCTGGCCTAGTAGACATCCTCGGTGATGTACACCTTGGTATGTGCCAACGTATGCGCCCATTCTTGGCCATTCACCCAGAATAAACGTGCCACTGTGACAGAAGGGATATAAAATCTTAAATGTACTTATATTTGTATCGTTATTCTCAATGCCTGCACCCATCATCAAAATTCTTTCGTAAACAAGCATCATACATCGCCTTCGTCCTTACGATGCACGCACACAACTAACAGCAACAGGTGACGAGGGTGTGCTTGTGTCATCTGCCACTGCTGCTATACCTCACTAACTTAAATTAGCTTCGCGTCATTTAAGTTTAGACATTACGCTTGGCCTGCGTTTCTTCTTTTTTCACATTTTTATTTCTATTTTGACAGCGGCAGCAATACACTCGCAGTTCAACACTATATACAGTGCGCGCACCGAGCTGTATATACGAGTGGGCCATGCCAATCGCACAGGCGGAGATTGTCGCCCCTCTGGTGGTGCGAGTGGCCGGAGCCCACGAGGTGTCTGGTGTTACGGGTTTTCTTGGGCGCGAATGGGAAATAGAGAGGTCACAAAGAAAGAGATGCGAGACCTCGCAGAGAAAGCGGCAAAGGCGCTCCGGGATGCGCTCATGATTTGAGGACGGTGTAACTTCACGGAACAGGCGCGCCCCGTAGGGCGAATGATTGGACAAGATGACGATGTGCAGATGACGTATGCAGTTTGTTTTCTTGCTTCAGACAAAGGTTACTCGAACGAAAATTTCTAAATCACAAGCTAAGAGGTCAGTGCGTATATCGAGCTATCTGACGTATATTTATCTGGAGGGCCATAATGCTTAAATTTGGTTTGAATATCACAAGAAATTGACTTTTTGCCAACTTTGGAGGTATTTTTCTCAAAAAATATATTTACTAATAATTTCAAATTATTTTTGTTTGTTGGCTTCTTATGATATATAAATATATGTATAATTAAAGGAACACGAAGATCTCTGAGGTATCGTAAATATTTCTAAAAGTTAGATTAAAATATACTGTAATTATGACAACACTTAATACTGACTATTATTGTGTCTCCATCGTTTCCTGTCCTTTATGTACGTTGTCACGGTGCCACATGTGGCCGCCGTGGCCAAGCGGCGTCCGACCACCCCGCGGATATGGCCCGCCGAGCTGCTTCACTGGAGAGGGTCCGCAATGCAACAGGCGTCGCGCCGTCGAGATCAATGTGGCGGCTGCGTTCGCGCCCTGTCCGTTTGTGCTTCGACGCTGCGCACGTTGGCGGCGTCTCTTTGCACGTCTAGCACTTGCGCTTTTCCTGTGGCACAACAGGCGTTGCACCGTCGAACGATGCGTGTCTACCCAAGCCTAATCACAGTCATGTCTAGCCACCGACCTAGGCGCAGCCGTCATACCTGGCTTAACGATGATTGTGTACCTAAGTTTAATAATTACAGCTAAATCAAATGTTAACCAAGTGAAACCAAGGCTCAACCAGGCTAAACCAAGCTTCTGTTTTCCATATCCATGATTCATATCCATATCCAACCATTTTTTTTTGTCGTATACCGCTACACATTGTACTAAAAAAAAATGGCTGTGGCTTAGCTAAGGTTAAGCCCAGGATGCGAAGCACACCAGCCTTTATTTTAACGCGACAGCGTTAAGGAGCTCGTGTCGCAGAAAAGCCGGTGTCGTCGGCGTCGGCTCAGGCGTGCGGCGCTTGCTCAGGCGCACATTTCGTTGTCGCGCCGAACGCTGCGTTGCTCGACGCTCACCGCGTCCGATGCGGGGGGCGACGCCGCGAGCGACGGCGCGAGTTGGAGCCCCGTTTCTCCTCTGTCGTGACGTCACGGTGTCACGTGGTATTGAAGGCGACACCGCCGCGCCTGAGGAGCTGGGTTGAGCGCTCGTAATATGCTTCGCATAAAATTAGTTTGACTGTCGTTCTGTTAGACGTCGTCATGGTACATCTGACGCTTTAGTAGCCGGGTTTGGTCGTGGTCAGTAAGACGTCATAAACACTCCGCAGTCTCGGGGAGCCCACCGGAGACACATTTAGCGCCGTCGCGTTGGTGCGCGCATCGAGCTGCGGCGCGTGTCCCGATTCAAAAGCCCGTTTTCCGTCGAGCGGCCCCCAGTAGTCAGATTCGTGCATGCTACATACCAGGCAGAAGGCACAAACAGGAACCATAGCCATCGTTGTAGGCTCAGACAACGGCGATACGCTCTCTTTACAAGAGTCGTAATGCGAGTACGGCTGACGATTCACGAACGGTAAGACACCGGCGCTGTGTCAAGACAGTGCAGGGAGAGTGCTGCCGCAAAGATGGGACCCGCTCCGACCGATGAGAACTGTGCAGCATTCTGGAAGCCGCAGCTGACGTTCTGGGGCCCAATTCGCATAGCTGTCTGCACGCAAAAGCGGTTGGAAGCTGGCCAGCGCTCGTACTCTGGCCAGCCACGCTAGCCAGCGATTCCAAAGCCGAGATGCCGGTCACTCAAAAGCGCTCCTTTGGCACAATCACCCCTGGCAAGTTGTGGCCGGCCTTAGCGTCCTCTGTTGTGTTGCGAGCTGCTGGCCAGATAAATGCAGACAGCGTCGAATCCCAAATGCACGCGTGTGAGGCCCTGTGAAAGAAGGCCGAGATATGCCTGCCTCGGCCGGCTCCCCCAGCCTGCGCCTGGTGGTCATCGAAGAGGTGATCCGCCATGTCGTTCGCCCCCTCACCCCCGCCCGGGTGCGCCTCGGCAGGGAGTCGCGAATACCGGGCACTCTGCAGCTCAGGCATTCGGACATGACGGGTCCCCGGGACGGCCCCTTTCGCCCTGTGCGCGTTTCGCCGGCGGACTCGGTGGTTCTGCGGCTCCAACCGCTCCTGGAAACTACTACCGGGTCGACTGCGCGAGTGGCTTTCCAAGAGTACGGGCCCTGATGATTACATCCTCTTTTGATAAGCTCACGATGACGAAACGTAAAGCCACTTCCACTGGAGAAAAAAAGAAATGACGGAGAGGAGAAAGAAAACATTTCTCGGTTACCATGTCCGCCGCATGGGGTCTCAAACAAAGGTCAAGTGTTATTGCGGAAAAAAAACTAAAAAGAAATCAAAACTGCTCATACGTTTCTTTGTATAGCGTGAATATTAGACCGAGAAAGATTTTTATTATTCTTTTGAATGCGACACTAAGTTATCGTTTTACCTTTCCTCTTGCTGAACCGGCTTTGATGGCGCTTCAACCTTTTCCTCGAATTTGATTGCAACCTCAATTCGACTCTAACGTCACCCTGTGTTCAGTTTTGGGGGTCATGACGAACAGCACCGTAATTGGAGAGGCACCCTAGGTGGGAAGCGCAAGACACCCGGCTGCAGTAAGCATTGGCCAGACGTTTTTTTTTTTTTAATTATGTGGTTTTACGTGCCAAAACCACTTTCTGATTATGGGGCACGCTGTAGTGGAGGACTCCGAAAATTTCGACCGCCTGGGGTTCCTTAAAGTGCACCTAAATCTAAGTACAAGGGTGTTTTCGCATTTCAGCCCCATCGAAATTCTGCCGCCGTGGCCGGGATTCGATCCCGCGACCTCGTGCTCAGCAGATTGGCCATACGGTCTCCCTGCATTGCTTCAATGCTAGTCGTATTACCGTCGACATTAACCATGAGATGGGTTCTGCTGAACTTTTTTTTTCCTTTGTAAAAACCAAGAAAGCAAAATGCAATTGGCCTATTTGCTTGCTTGGTTCATCCGGAACAAAATGAAGATATGCAAACGTAAAAACGTGATGTACGTGCTTCTCCTTCAGATAAGCGAGCTGCTGCATGCACGAAGTTGTTTCTTTGCCCGTTAGCAGCTAAACGGCTCGTAAAATGAGGTAAACAGCGATGCTAAGTGTTTTGCTGAAAGATGAGCACCAGGAAACTGCAGTCCTGCATAGCGTAGTTTGAGCGAAATCAAAACAAGACAGCGGTGCGCGCAATGTCATTTTTTAACTGCTGCTAGAATAAGAACGCGGGTCGCTATTGACATAAGAACAGAAAGGATACATCACTGAACTAATAATTGACAAAATGCACGAAGATTTATTTCTCGCTGTCGTTTTCTACACGAAAGACAGAAGTACATCTATACGACCGTGTCAACTTTTCTCATTTCGCTTTTCTTCTTTTTTTGCGTATTTTCCTCTTTAGCCTCAGGGTAGGTGCATTACTGACGGTGTGGGAGTAGCTGGCTTTTCGGTACATACCCGACCTTCCCATTCTCCGGCCACCCAGCAAACCGCAACGACGGCCTCATGCTGCGTGCACTCTGGCACCACGTTGCCTTCCACAGGGACATCAAAATAGATCGCAAGTGAAAGCGAGCGAAACCGCACATTCGCATCAAAACGCGCTACTCGGCAGGAAGCTCGTTGTCCTATATTATAGCGACGTCGGGTGTATACACCGCAGCGAGGCCGGTGCCGTCGGCTTGCGTCGTTGCCCGAGGTAGCGGTCGGCGGTCGTGGCCGGACGACGCCAGTATCTGTCAGTATCAGAAGCATGCAGTGCAGTTAGGCTACGTTCGAGGCCGGTCCACGGAACGACGTCACTCTACGAAACCAAGCTGCAATAGCGAGACTAAACGAGGACACGCAAAGAAACACACATAATACAGGCGCTGTTCTGTGCTGTGCGTTTTTCTGTGCGACCTTGTTTAGTTACGCTGTTTCCCCTTAGCTCTGTAGATAACTAACTAGGTCTCACAAAGGTGTGCATTATTGCTGTATTACTCTAAGGCGCCGTCGTCACTGCATCATCAGGGTTTCGCTAGACACAGGAAAACTCGCCGCACATAACGCGAGTAGGATAGTTACTTATACCATGATTGTTGAGTTTGCTTCTGGACCGTGTCGGAATTTTAAAAGTGAAGTCTCTCTGGAAGTCAAAACGAATCGTTCAAGATGGTTTCTGAACCCACTCGCGTAGACGCACACTGCAGGCAACAAAACGGGCAGACTCTCACGAATTTCTTCTTTTTTTTTATCTTTCACGTCTCTTAACCTACTGAGGACACATTTCCCGCGTCATTAATTCACGTTTCGTGCAGTTTTGTTGGCAGCCAGTGATTACGTGCCTGTGACCGCCCGGTCTATGATTTTTATTGATAGCGCATTTCTTGCCGTATCGTCGGACACTTTTGGAAAGGAATGGATTGCACCTGACACGCATTCTCCTAAACAGCCCCGGCGGTTCAGCACTGTTCTACTGGCTGATCCACCTCCACGATCGGGGCCGCGAGCGTGCTGTATAACACTGCCGTGATTGATTTAGATGTTTACACGTAAACACAAACACGCGAAAAAGCACGGAGGAACAGCCGTTGCCGTAGCTCAATTGGGGGCAGAGCACTCCAGCTGTTGGTTTGGCTTCCACTGGCGGCAAAATTTTTTTCTTCCTTCCGCTATTATTTTCCTCTTCATTTCCTACGAATGTGAAAAATATGCAGCCGCCAATGCAGCGTTCGATAATTGGTGATGTATTTGGCCAAAGGCCAACAGTCGAAAAAATGACTATCGTATTCCTTTTTAGAGTACTATCCTAGCTATTAATACGCAAAATCCAAGATATAAATAATTACGGATGTAACGGGACATTTACGTAAACGGGCAGGGCATTTGATTTTTTTCTTGTGGGCCATGTTCAGTGACATAAGGGGAAGGGGATGACGCCCCTAATGAGTTCGACTAGGGTAGCTAATGGGCTGAGGCTTCTCTTTATCGTGTTTGCGCATCGTAGATTCGGCATATAACAAACTCGTGTGGAGACTCGGACACATTCAACTCGAATACTGTAGCCCGTAATTGTCTTCATTTCGAATTTTTGCGACTTGGCCATCTTCTGCTTGGCATTTTCGAAGAGCAAGTGCGTTCGCTCGCGAGCTGCTCCTCGCATACCTCGCAACCACTGTTAAGCACTCCTCGCCAGCTGCAGTGCAAGTTTGCCACCCAGTTACAACTATGGCGGCAACATTCCGCGAGCGTCGCCGCCAACTTCTAGCCACAGAGTGACTAAATCGACTTTGTGTCGGGGAACAATATGGGCATTCCCCACTCTCCGTCACTTCAGATAGGATGCGTTCGATGAAGCAGGCTTTGTGCTGAAACCGCCACCAACCTCTAGCCTCAGCGCCGTTGTGACGGAACGAGTTCGGCGGGCCAACTATTGTTCCCAAATTCCCCAACGCGCTACCCGGAACGGCTCCGAGTTCTACGGGGCCCCTCTGACGTCGGCTCCGGACTCTCACACGTGTGTGCATTTGTGTGTGTAGACCGTCCTGCGGGGAGGCGGCTAGTTTGCCATGATGAAACGAACGTTCGCATCACTTTGTATCGGGAGAGGACCGAGTGTTTAAAAACCGCTGTTGTGCGGCTGCTCAGGTCACTCTCTCTCAAGCAGTCATGTTAGACTGATGTACTTTCTCAAACAGTCATGTTAGACTGATATAAATACTGTAAATAAACCCATATTCCTCGTTCTCGATGAGAAGCAGTCCTTCCCTTCATCAACGTCCTCAGCGTGGATAAGTTGGACGACGGCATGGGCCAGCTACCTTCTAATTCATGCCGGACTCCAATCTTGACAACGGATCACGAGCAATGGGATTGAGACCCCAATCCTGACACCACCGTGCTTCTGAGCATCGTACTGCGCTTCCCTTGGCTTCGAGTGGCCCTGACACCCCGAGCCGCAGCGCGGGGTCACAGGCATTATTCGCTGCGAAAACATACGAACGAACGCACTCGTTCAGCCCCATTCTTTAGCGCATAATTACTGTTAAAGAAAGAATAACAACGTTCTCATCGTGTAATTCTGGCCCATTCTTCTATTTTTCACGTGATCCAAGTTCAAGTAAACGGTGTGAATGTGCTATATTTAACCACCAGAATTCGGCCACCGCGACCTCCAGTCGTACCCTTGAACTTTCAGAGTCAGCAGCAGAGCAACATGAACAACGCCGGCGGGTAGCTGAGCTTCTCATGCTTCTTAGGTAATAAACAAACAACAATAATAAAATATCACAGAGGTAAGTAAGTTGCCTTACGGTGGTCAGTCACGGCTGTTGGTGTCGAAGTACTTACCTTCAGCTGCTCGCAAGCTTTTACGTTTGTTTTATTATTATTCATATGTGTTTAAAAGATGTTAGCGCATGTAGGTGGCTCTGGCTATAGTCCTTTTCTCTGACGTGCACAAAACAATGCAGATGTTATATCACATATGACTATGGTCAATAAACTCAATAAGCACAAATAAGAGCTGAAGTTCATGCATACACAACAACTCGCAATATAATCACGCTCGTGGGCAGGTATATACTAATCCCTAATGAGATCCACTCGTCGGCACTCGTACAAGAGCTCGTTGCCGAGCACACGCTTCGGGACCGCACTCACAATGTAGCGAGTGACAGTATTTCGTCCGTGCGCCCGCAGTATACGTCAGCGCCACGACAGTGCTCACGCGCAAACGTCATTTGAACGAGCACGACGTGGAGGCCTTCTCATGGCTAAGATGCTGGCTTTAATGGGAAACCGGTGATGTCCTGGCCATAGTTAGGGCATGCTACTTCACTTATACCGTGAAAGAAAAATCGCGCAAACCACAAACATGTGCACGCATAGCCTACAAAAACAGGTATGCTAGATACATTGAAGACATAAAAAGAACCTTGTTACGGCCAAGAGACACGATAGTGGTCACTGAAGAAAGTATATAGGCTCGCCGAGGCCGCATATGGGAGATGAGCGGTGCGTACAGCTTACACAGGTACGCGTCCTGACTCAGACGAGCATGCCTTTCACGCATATGGGGGGGGGGGGGGGGGGAGCACCTTCTCGCGACGCCGCTCAGCCCTGACGGCGCTGCGCCGAAGTGTGGCCCCGAGGCAAGCAACAGGCGGACGCGCTGGCCTCTGATCGGATTCTCCACGTCACGATTTCCACGGCGCGCACCGGGGGACTGGAAGGGGGCCGAGCCTATTTGCAATTGAGGCCCTTCCCTTTGGTGAGCTTTGTCCCGGAATCTCGGACCACGATAGCCCGACTCCTATAGGTATGGCGCACAGACCGCGCATGAGAGGCGCCAAGGATACCACGTGACCGATCTGTTCTGGTTGGTGCTTCGCCGTCGCAGGCTTGGTGCACATGTGAGGCAGCGTTCTGGGCCCAAAAGCCCTCGGGGAAGTGTCAGCTAGTTCAGTAGCCAAACGAAGCGATTTGTTGGAAGAGCGCGAGTCTAAAGTTTACATTTCTTGTTGGGACGCACATATGAAGCGGAAAACGTGCAAGAATGCCCGTAAGCAGAGATTCCTGAAAGAGACAACATCTCGTAGCAAAGGAAAGTGGAAAGTACGGGCTCAAGCAGATCACTCTAGGAAATTGCTTTATAAGCTACAAGATATGAGTAGTGGGTGTGGACGAACGTGGAGGAAGGAAAAAACTAGGTCGTGTGGCAGCATATCACTCAATAAAATTGAAGCCAGAAAATTTCGGCCCGTGTTTCGGATGTTTCCGTCACCACCCTCACCGCACGCTCAACCAAAGAGACAATTGATGCGATAGCGATGCGCGACTAGCACACTACAACACATTCCAGCGGAAACGATAAATGGATATGTTTCAATAAACGACCAAATGAAACAGGGGGAAGGCGGGAGATGGAAATTCAAGACGATGAGCAAAACAATAACAAGGTGAAAGCAAAAGCCAACGTTTCGACAAGTGGACTTGTCGAAACGAAAGTCGCACAAGTATACGGTGAGAAAAAAAGAATATGCAAAGAACGGTCGACAATGCACCCGAACATGGGTTTGTTGATTTCAACCTGCAAGAGACCAAATGCACTGGGCAGAGTTCACAAAGCGTAGGGTCATGCGTCAGGCCAGACTTTGGAAGCACGGGAGAGAGGGAAAGAAATTCGCCATCATCATCAGCCTGGTTACGCCCACTGCAGGGCAAATGCCTCTCCCATATTTCTCCAACAACCCCGGTCATGTACTAACTGTGGCCATGCCATCCCTGCAAACTTCTTAATCTCATCCGCCCACCTAACTCTCTGCCACCAAAAATTCGCCAACGATTACGATAATGCGAAATTAACGTATTTCCCAAACTCTATACGTGTTTTCATTTCACAATATATTGGCTGACGCGGACAATCTGTCTCGTGCAGCACATTGCAAACGGGGCGCAGCGTGACGGGACTGCCTGTCTAATCGGGAGATCACGTGGGCGCGATTTACAGCAGCAGCCGCAGGAAGACCTCCGCTCATGCAGTGCTTTGTTTCCATATGTAGTATCGGCGGACGAGCTTGCCATCAGTGAACAGACGACGGCGCGCTATACCGGCGCCAACTCGTAGCGGTCGTCGCCGCAAAGCCCGTGTTGCGCGGCACTACGCTTTTCTTCGCATGCTTTCGCCATACCCTCCTCCTCCGCTTTCTTCCTCGTGCTCTCTTCGCTATCGCCATCTTTCATCCGACGCTAGGCTCCACGTTCGCTTTTTCATCCTTCGCTGTGTTCGTTCACTCCGGTTGTGGGAAGCGGCTTGAGTACGCTGCTACGACGCTTTTCATCTTTAACGCAGGCTTGAGACTTAAATTCACTGAGAAAAGGCTGTGATTGTCAAGACCTATAATGCCGGATTTTGCACGGCAATACTTGTTGCACACAGCGCGAAGTCATTGTCCGCGTTGCCTGCTCACGCGAGTGCGACATGCTGCGTGTTCCCGGGCGCAGGTGCCGTCTATACCTTGTTAGAATTGGGGGGGGGGGGGGGGGGGAGGGTCAATCCCATCCTTCGTAATCAATTGTCAAGATTGGAGTCGGGCATGAATTAGATGGTAGCGGGCCCATGCCGTCGTCCAACTTATCCACGCTGAGGACGTTGTTGAAGGGAAGGACTGCTTCTCATCGAGAACGAGGAATATGGGTTTATTTACAGTATCTACACCAGGACGTTGCAGTTCATCAGTCTAGCATGACTGCGAGAGAAAGTACACTGAGCGGCCGTACAACATCGGTTTATAAACACTTGGTCCTCCCTTGATCCCAAGGTGAGGGAAACGTTCGACCAGTCATCGTAAACAAGTCGCCTCTCTGCGCGAGGGATTACACACACACACACTTTCACACAGGTTCACGGTCCTCAACCGACGTCATATGGACTTCGTAGAACTCGGGGCTTACGTCCGGAAAGGTTCCTTTTATTCTCCGAGCTGACCCTCGCCGCGCGGCCGGTTGCCCATTGTCTTGCGTCTTGAACGGCACGTGGGAAGGGCCTCGAACTACGTTCCCTCGGGGACTCCCCCACTCGCGGCAGACCGGGTAGGCGGTGTTGTGTTCCGGCACAAAGCTTGCTTCGTCGAACTCATCTCGGCTCCTGCGACGGAAAGTCGAGGACGCGCGTATTGTCCTCCGGACACAGTCGACTTAGTGACGCTGTGGCTAGAGGGTTGCCGCGCCCTTCCAGGAAAAGTTTGACGCCGCTGTCGCAACTGGCTGGCAAAACTTGCACCTCAGCAGGCGGTTCTTAACGACTTTGCACTTCGCCACGTAACGTCTTGCACTTCGACCACGTAAAAAAAACAGATGTACAAGAAATTTAAATATAGCATGTTTGCCAAAAATCGTTCTCGTCCGATTTGCACTATTCGAATAAAATACAGTAGGAAGCATAAACATATCCCTGCACGTACCAAACTCGGACTTATTGTTTTGTTAGCTTTGTTACAAAATGACACTCCGTGCCCTCCTATAATTGTGATCCCATCTGTGCCACGTGAGAAAACCGATATGCCTGCTTAGCTTCCTGCATACAGTAGACTTTCTGTAATGTAGCAAATGTGCGTTTATCTCAGAGGAAAATGGAAGAACAGGTTATGTGCATGACGTTGCATCTGATGTTTGCGCAGTGCCACTGTATGCATACAAATAAGATATCTCGAAAACGTTTTAGCTTAACCAGAAGGAGTAGATGAACCCAATACTAAAAAAAAAATAAAGAAAGAAGGAACAGAAGCGCAGGTGTCGTGGACTCAACCACTGGCATCAAGCACCAACACGCTGCTTTCTTTCTTTCTTTCTTTCTTTCTTTCTTTCTTTCTTTCTTTCTTTCTTTGTCTATTTCATTCTTTCTTTTCTTTATGTTTTGTACACCCGTGTTTCAGCTCAGTTCTTCAGTTTTAATGGCATATGGCTGTATTCGAATGAATGTTATGCGTAGCAGACTGAAGCGTAGAAAAAAAAAACGAACGTATGTTTAATAACAAAAATTCAACTTCTTTTAACTCCCCTATCCGGCTTGAGCTCGCTCCTGCTTAAGCAAAAAACTTTACAAACGGTCCAGAACACCGCATCAGGCCCCGGCTTCGTTGAGATGATTTCAATAATTATATTGTTTAGCTCAAAACAGCCAACACAAGAAAGACGACCCAGGACAAGGCGCTACTCTCAACTCAAACCATACAGGTGGTTTTTTTTTCGGTCTATGTGCACACAAAGCCAAAGTTCGCGTGCGAAGTAATTTCTTCCACGTCTCGCAACGAGTCCATCGGACTCCTTCCGCTGGCTCACGGACGCAACAGATTTGATGTGAATGCGAACGCTCTGGGCATCTGTGATGGGTCCCGTAAAGAGCCATTCAAACGTTCTTCCGTACGAGTGAACAAACGTAGTAATTGGAGCAGTAATTACAGCGGGATTTGCTCCTTTCAACATCGTTGTTCTGCAGCGTCGTATGTCGCTAAAGTTTATTTTTTATTTTTATTTTATTTTATTTTTTACGACAGTGACCTGTCTCTTCGTGGAATTCCTTGTTGTGCGCCGCCATTCATATCTCTAACCACGGGGGAAAAAGTAACATTATTATATGCCCATTGGAACACCGACCCTTGGTAACGAGATTAAAGAAATCTCTCTTCCAGCCTTTCTAGAGAGGCCAACAAACATTGAGGTGCAAATAAAACCGGGATGTCTATCTACCCAAGACGCCACTTTTTTTCTTTCTTCTGTGGGCTCGTCGCATCGGCTCCTTCAATTAAACCGAATGGGCTGGCGAAAACTAAAAACACCCAAGTTGCACTTTCGGTAATGAAGCTCCAAGGGCGCGTACTTTGAGAGTCTCCTTTTCTCCCGTCCTTAGCGCATTCTTTCCATCGCTCGCACATAACACCGGCGTCTCTTTCTGCCAGTCCCAGGAGACAAAGGGGGCTGAGGAGCGGTGGGAGCAATCGCTCGCTCGTTATCTCTGCTAATTAAGACCCGCGCTAATTGTACGTGACACTCAGACTTCTTGAGGACCCACCTCAAGCAACGGGCCGCGCCTGTTTGGAAGAAGTCTTTCCTCTGACTTGCTTCGTGATTCCTATACGTCGCAATCTACACCGGATTACAGAGTTGACAAAATGGAAGTTGCGGTGACACCGGTTTTATGTGTGTGTTTATGTCACCTAGACATTCGCAACGCTCTTTCTGTGTGTGAATTAGAAGCGCCCTAAAGCACTCCCATTCCAAGGCAGACATATTGATCTCTCACGTACCGCTGGAACGCACTGAATAAAAGAAATGGGACCGAATGTTCAGCGAGTGGGATGAATGGCGCTTCTTGGGACGTGGCCAAGAGAATTAGCTCACTCACTCGCTCACCTACTCACTCTTACTCAATAAAGCCTATGTTAGTGATACCTGGCGGTAAAATAATGCAGTGAAGAGAAACCACTGGGTGGTAAAAGCTTCTTTTTTCTTTTTTTATCTCGTCAGCCACATGAACTAATATCCAAGATGTAGAGAGAGATAAAGGAATGCCAGGGAGGTTAAACTGAACTTATTCCTATTGTCTACGCTACACTAGGGAAAGGAAAGGGAAAGAAAAGATAGGGAAAAGATAGGAATAACAAGAGAGGAAAGCTATCGCTAGAGACGTCCATAATGTTCATCACTGCCTCACAGGTGCTCACTCCGTACGGTAGACTTCAGAAGCTAGAGCGTCACTCTTGTGACTTCCGATGCTTGACCTTGAGATCCGCCTTGAGCTTACTTTTTGGTCAGGGCACATGTCGCGAAAAAGGAAGACGGACGGACGGACGGATGGTCAGGCAGGCAAACAGGCGGTCGAGAGCTGACATACAAACATTTAGTTCGAAAGCAATCTCCTAAGAAAAAAAATGCACGCGGATATACCATAAGGCTGAACAATAGTCACACAACCAGTATCAGAATACGAAATTGGATTGTGCCATCGGGTGTGTGTGCGCTCACACACTCGTTACCGCACTTTTTATCAACGTGGGTTTAAATATCATTGAATATTCCCAGATTCTATGCAGTGTGGGAGTCTATGTTAATGGAAAGTATTTCCCACACAAAGCACTGGAATAAATGTTTATAAATGTTTATTACATATATACAAAGTAATGCGGTATCTGCGTAAAATATGTGATAATGTCAAAGGTTGTAGTCGGCATGCGTTTCGAGTAACAACACTTCAAGTACTACATGCTTGGTGTATTGAAACGTCCTTTGTTGACGTGTTTATGCTGTGAGCTTGGAATATTTATGTTCAGATACGTTGGTCGACTGTGCCAATATATCATTATAATGACCTAGCACGAGACGTAGTTTTAGATCTGTAAATTGTAAAATCCCCTTGCGAATACGTGATAAATTACACGCCTCCTGTGAGTGCTGTTGGTACATTGTCTGAATTTACGAGGTCGAATCCGAGTGCTTACCTAATGAACGCAGGAAACAATTAGTTTGAGCAGTTCCAAATTTCGACGTTCAGGAAGCAGCGAGAGAAAGGCTGTCGTTCTCGTCTAACTCGCCAGTCTCGCTGGCGCTCCTCTAACCTTTTCGCAGTGATGCGACGACGTTTGGTGTCGGCCCTGTCAGCACGGTGAGGTTTACAAAATTAAATCTTTCTTGCTGTCAGAGCTCGCTCAGGCGCCATTAGAGCAATTTTACCACTAGCCACCGTATCGACGTCAACCTCCATAAGGTGCCGTTAGAAGACCAATTTTATACACCACAATTTTGACGTCTGCAGTAGAACAAGCTGGACAAACATTTGCACAAAAGGAAATCGAAATACTGCTTCCGAGAGCACGTGACACGTGTTGTCTTTGTTGTGAAATAAACCGCGAACGAACACGCGCTGCTCTGAGCTCCGTTGCTGTGCATTGTCCTTCACTTTGCATTCCATTCGCACATTCCAAAAAAAAAAGAGGTGCGCTCACTTGCTGTACGTGTTCTCTCCTTCTTATTCGTCCACCGTGCCCCTCTCTCTTAGTCTCTCCTCGCTCACTATCATTTTTCTGTGTACATTTTCCCTTCTAGAGCCAGCAGGTGCTTTGCCCCTACTGCTGGCAGTTGCCAACCAGCTCTCTTTCTCCTCCCTGTAATTGTTTTGTGTATGCAAAGCTAATAATAACAATAATGTAAATCATATTTCAAACATAATACGTGGCCCACCACTCGAAACATGTCTCCGATCGTTTGCACCGACACTTGGCATTAAAAAGCCACGTGTTCATGCTATAGCACGTGTGCGAATTTTTCGATGCGTTTTAGGCTACCGGTGATCGGTGGGTGTGAGGGCCGATTGCAGTCACAATGCATAACAAAGGCTCTTGCTTTCATGTATGTATGTATGTATGTATGTATGTATGTATGTATGTATGTATGTATGTATGTATGTATGTATGTATGTATGTATGTATGTATGTATGTATGTATGTATGTATGTATGTATGTATGTATGTATGTATGTATGTATGTATGTATGTATGTATGTATGTATGTATGTATGTATGTATGTATGTATGTATGTATGTATGTATGTATTGTGAAGGCAACGTGCGCACTTGACCTAGGGCGCTCGCACAGGGTGTGCGAGAAAGGGAGAACAGGCAGCAGTAAACCAGGCTTTCTGGCGGACGGCCGATTGTCTGCGTCTGGCTCTGCCGTGTGTGTGTGTATATATATATATATACATGTATATACATATATACATATATATATACATATACGTATATACATATATATATACATATATATATATATATATATATATATATATATATATATATATATATATATATATATATATAAAGAACTTGAGTGGTGCTACAAGGTAAACAGAACAAGTATTTAATTTCGACAGTTTCGATCGGTGGACCGATCTTCGTCAGGGTTTACAAAAAAATGGCAGTTCGGCCGTGGTAGGGAAGACACCAGACCGGGTACCCGGTCGTTCTTACATACATCAATCCGAGAGGAACAGTTGTGACATTGATTGATTTTCGGCGCCTTGGCAGATTTACAGCGGCCTTTGGCAGCTGTAACAGCTGTGTACAGCTGCCAAAGGCCGCTGTAAATCTGCCAAGGCGCCGAAAATCAATCAATGTCACAACTGTTCCTCTCGGATTGATGTATGTAAGAACGACCGGGTACCCGGTCTGGTGTCTTCCCTACCACGGCCGAACTGCCATTTTTTTGTAAACCCTGACGAAGATCGGTCCACCGATCGAAACTGTCGAAATTAAATACTTGTTCTGTTTACCTTGTAGCACCACTCAAGTTCTTTACGTTTGAAAGGTAGCCTGAAGAAACCCTCTTTGCCTACTACATATATATATATATATATATACGTAGCTGGACAGAACCGAGGTAATGTTGTTTGGTTGTTTGCCATCGCTTGGACATACTCAAATAATCTTTTTTCATTACGCCTAATTAGATAATTAGCCTGAATAAATAATAAACTTTTCAAATCTTATAACTAGATTAAAAGTCTCAATACGAAGATTGTAGAGTAACATGAAAAACTCCCGATGCAGTTTTATGTTTCCAGATAGGTGCTGCATAAAAGTGTTTTTCCGAGCGTGAAAGAAACCCGCGAATGCACGCGAAGTGCCTGGAGCGGCCAGTCGCGCGGCGATTTTGCGAGTATTTACCAATCTCTCTCACGTGAGCGCTGGACAATGTCAGTTGCGCAAGAACGTCTTTACGCGTCTTCTCATACGATCGCGCTCGGAAATGCAGGCTACTGATTGTTCTTGTGCAATTTCCATTTTCACTCGTTTTCTGCTTCACATTCACGTAATCATTGTTACCACCGTGGCTGTCAAAGTTGCGGAAGGTCGAGTTTGCAGAGCGAAAGCTTACTAAAATCTAAATGAGGGCCGGGTTAGTCTTAGAAGTGGATTTCGTTTTATCGCGGGCCTTCCGCGGTTGTCTGCTAGAAAATGTGACCATGCACCCGCACCCCTTTAACAGGATCCAGCTCAGGACTAGGCTTCTCGCCAATTATAATACAGCAGCCGTTAGAAGGCTTAGAGTGCGGCGTCCTATATATGCCGACTTTCGTAATGAAGCCACAAATAACTTCGCAAAGAGAAAAAAAAGAAAAAATGAACAGCCCCGCTGCACTGGAGACATCGATGCTGGAGAGCTAATACGTCAGAAAAAAAAACGAAAAAAAACACAAAAAAACATGGCGCGTGCTGACGGGGAGAAATATTGTGGCACGATTCGGCAGCAAACCAACGCCAGCACGATGCGTACGCATGACTCGCGCACCGCTCTTTGGAGCGACGCAGCCATCGGCCGGCCAATGAACCGGCCGCGCACGCAGCCGCCAATTTCACGAGTCTCAAGCGACGCGTGCAGCAGGGCGCGAGGCCGACCCGGCGGTCGTGCTCGTCGAGCGCGGGGTCGTCTCCTGCTCGACGCCCTCTGTCCACAGAAACTTGCCCCGAATGGAAAGCGAGAAAGGCAAATAGAACGGCGGTAAAACAGACGAGGAAATGCGTGGTGCTGCTGCCCCAGCGGTTTTACGCGCCGCCACGGCACATTGCTCAGAGTGAACGTGCATGGTTCACTGAAAAGTGCACCAAGGCAGGTCGCGGTCGCACTGAATGTTTTACGGCGAGCATATTGGTGTGTGTAGAAAGAGACCGCGTGAGCGTAAAACGACCTCTTGGGCTCAGAGCGCAGCACACTTGTGCTGTTGATATCGTTACTCGTATTTCTCCACATCCCTTCATTTTATAGGTGCGTGCGTGTGCGTGTGCGAGCGCGCGCGCGCGCGCGTGTGTGTGTGTGTGTGTGTTTGTGTGTGTGTGTGTGTGTGTATGTGTGTGTGTGTGTGTGTGTTTGTGTGTGTGTGTGTGTGTGTGTGTGTGTGTGTGTGTGTGTGTGTGTGTGTGTGTGTGTGTGTGTGTGTGTGTGTGTGTGTGTGTGTGTGTGTGTGTGTGTGTGTGTGTGTGTGTGTGTGTGTGTGTGTGTGTGTCAGGGGAAGCGGGTAAGAGAGAATGATTCGACACTTGTGAGTTTGACTATATCAAGATAGCGCTGAATTGTCTGTGTCACCAGTGCATCACTTGTTGGATGAGTGGTTCATGTCATTCCAAGGACAGCTGCACAACGGCGGCTTGATGATTTCCACGCATCTGAAGGGGTCGCACGTCGAATTATCAGCTATTTTGATACGCTCGTAAATGCCACTCCCAGCCATAAGCTGTATGGCAGCGCTACAGCAGGATAGGCTAGTTGGCACTTGTAGCCGTAGCGAAAGGTACAGGTTTGGCAACCCACAATTGGATATTTTGGAATTTCACGAAAAGTATTTCGCGCCACAATCAAGTATATACGTAGGAAATCAAAGTACCGACTTGCCAAAGAACAAGTCCTTCTGGAATAGCCCTGGAACACTGTCGCAAGTTTGTAAATAGTTAATGCAGCTGTTTATTTATTTATTTATTTATTTATTTATTTATTTATTTATTTATTTATTTATTTATTTATTTATTATACCCTCAAGGTACGGTTGTACATTGCAGAGGGGAGGGGCAAAGTAAGTAAATACAGAGGCAAATCACAAAATAAGAAAGGAAGGCAAACAACATGGAAAAAAAAAACATCGTATACAAAAGAATAATGGTAAAAAGAAACTTGTGAGCGTGGCAAAAATACATGGCATAACAAAATAAAGAAAGGAAAGAACATACGATATAAAAATACAAGCCAAAATGTAAAAACAATGACATAAAAGCAGTTATTATACAGAACAAGCAAACGCAACAATAATTTATAACATGAAGCTTTGAAGTGTGCTTTTAAAGTTATTGGTGTCAATAATGCTTGTAAGTAATGCGGGTAAGTTATTCCAATCTTTGCTCGTTTGGGGAAGAAATGAATATGAAAAGCCGACGGTGTTGCAGTGCGGAATGTTTATCTTTTGGCGGTGGTCTATGCGAGATGAAATGTATGGTGGGGGTTGGACAAAGATAGAACGTAAATATGTGTTATGGTAGTAGATTTTATGGAAAAGACATATGCGAGATAGTTTTCTACGGGTTGATAACAGCGGGAGGTGAAGGAGAGCTTTCATGTTAGTGACACTCGCAGTTCTTTGGTAGTTGGTGAGAATGAAACGGGCTGATCGATTCTGTATTGCCTCTAGAGACTGTATGAGGGTGTCATGACCGGGGTCCCATACTGATGACGCAGCTGTCGTACGACAAGTTACTTTTTGGAACACTCCAGGTAAGCGTCTTTATGACAGCTTTCCTTAAGCGACCAATGAGCACTGATAAGTTTAACCGATCACCTTTTCTATACAGCAAGCGCAAACGAAACCACCAAATTGAGCTTTTAAACTACTCAGCATCAGATAGCTGTTCTCGACTCCATGTCATACGCTATAAATTTCTATGCAGATATAGGCATAGGCACTATAGGCACTATAGGCACTATAGTGTCATAGGCACTATAGCTGGAGTAGAGTTGCGAATTCAAGTTGTGCTGGCGTTGGGGGAAACAATATTTCCTTTTTTCGCTGCGGGTCGTGGCGTGCTGGTGTTAGAGCAGCAAGACCCTTTATTTTTGTAGCTTTTTGAGGCCGCTTTAAAACTCCATATTTTTTGGCAATATCTCTGCAATATTTCTGGCCATTCTTTCGGAGTGCGTTGCCAAATGCCAGAAGGGGAGAGAGGAAATGGCACAAAGCTCGCCGCTAAGCTTCCAACGATCACGTCACGTTGTTTCGTAATCGAATCTGTTTAGGTAAATGGACAAGCCAAATGAACGGCAGCAGCTAATGCGACAGCCGCACAATACCAAGAGGAGCATTGGAGTGGTGGCTGGTTGCGAAACAGCGACGACAAAGCGCGCTGAAATGAAAGGAGCGACTCGGCTGCCAAGCGGCGCATTACGGGAGGCGTGCTAGAGGACAGGAGACGGCTTACGCGCCTGCTGCTTCGCCACAGCTGCCACGGCTTGTGCGCTGGACGGGCGGTGTATCGAGGTCCTTCAAAGAAAGGGCGACGGAAGTATATGCCTTAAAATAAACATCGTAATAAAAAAAAACGCTCGTGTTCCACTCCGTAAGGCCTCCCGGACTAGACATCGGAATTGCGGCTTTTGGTCTTCTTTTGCGATTCAATTTCTCGCTGGGAACGGGTCCCTAAGTGTGCCTGCTCAATGTCACTAATGCCAGCACCACTTTTCACGTTGGCAACTGGCTGATAAGCAACCGCGTGCTCTGGTAAAGGTGACATAAAACGCAGTGCGCCGAGATTCTGATATCGACCGGCAACAATTGGTTTCCTGTCTAAACTACGACTCACGCACGTCGTCTTATCAAGAGTGCGATTTTATTTTATTTTGCCTTTACTGTCTACCTTCATCGCATCGAACACTTACTCCTCTGATGATAACATCACGACTTCCACTCCTTTTTCCCCTCTTCTTCTGCCCACCTTCTTCTGGGGCATTTCTTCTCCTTCGTCCCATTCCCTGCACATCAGCATGTAGGCGAATATATGCTGGCTAAGCACTGCGCATTTTCAATAAAAAGCTTTCTCTATCTCTCTCGAGACCGGCAACACACATTACGTTTCCGACAATGAGGTCGCAAAGTGCCTCGAGCGGCCAGTCGCGCAGCAATTTTGCGTGTATTCGCGGGCTGCTTTCACGCGTGGAAAAACGCTTTTATTGAGCTTATTGAGCAACAGAAAGCTGCATTTTCTCATTAACAC